>NW_025224011.1:259789-498640 GCF_014066325.1 Apis laboriosa
TCTCTCTCTCTCTCTCTCTCTCTCTCTCTCTCTCTCTCTCTCTCTCTCTCTCGCGACGAGAAACGATCATCTGAATCGAGGCCGGATGCGAGGCACCGCCACTAATTATACCGAGTCTATGGATTTTCATTATTCATGCGCATAGGTATACGTGGCTCGAGGTTGCACACTCCCACCTTTCCCGCTCCGCGGGACAGAGAGGATCCAGGAAATTACCGATGAAACGGACTGACGAGGTCGGGAGGGAGGGGGAGGGGGAGGGAGAGTAGAGGCGTCACGCGCGGAAACGTTATTTTTTTTCTTCTTCTCCTTCTTCTTCTCCTTCCTCCTCTCCCCCCCCCCTCTCTCTCTCTCCTTTTTTTTTCACGTAGAGAGAACCACGCCGGCCGGAACGCCCCGTTCCTGCCACGCTCGCCGAGCTTTTAATCTTTTCATACGATGGACGCGCACCGCCGGTGACTCCTCGATTCCTTGACCTCTCCCCCGATTTTTAAAAGAAATTTATTAGCTCTGGTTGGAAAGTGAGAATGCAGAGGCAAGGATTTACTCGGGCAGATTTTGGAAGAGGAATAATTTTGGTGCTGTTATTAAAATATTTGTCAAATTTGTGAACAATGTCATACCTTTCCCTCGCCAATAATTTATATAATATATAATAAATAATATAATATATATATAATATATAATATATAATATATATATAATAGTATAAACTTAGAAATTGATAATTTGTACAAAATGAAAAACACGAGAATACTTGCACATTAATTTGGGAATATCTAAATTTGGAATTAATGAAATTATTATACATACATATCGTCGAATTTTGAAAATCACAACTCATTGCATTGTTCTTCGGATTTTAAAACGTTGCGTCTTGGCTGAGGAGGAAGATGTTCGGTTTTCCGCGGTGGAGAATGGAGGAGAAAAGAGAAACCATTGGGAAAAATTGATTGGGCGCGCAGGTTTGTGGAACGCCACCCGGTACCCAGTCGCACATATGTGCATATATCGCGGCACATACTACGTGTACACATACCTGTCCGATTTCCAACAAGGGAGGACACAAAGGGGGTCGACGATGGCGGGCTACATTGGGGGTTGCGGTGTCAATAATACATCGTGCTGTTCGTATGTAGGTGACTCCTCGTAGCGAGTGCTCGAGCCGCGTTCGAGTTCGCGAACAAGTTCTGTTACTAATTATTTTAATTTTTTAATTTTTCCTTTTCGATTTTCCATTTTTGCTCGTCGATTCGATGTGTAATCAAGGTAACAGAGATTTTCCTCGATTTAAGAGATTTTTCTTTCCTCCAATTCCCTCTCCTTGGCTATCAAGGAAATCAAGAGATACATTGTCGAGAAGAAATAGCGCAAAGATGATCCCAAGATGATATTTACGAGGGAATAAGGGACGCAATAACGATCGAATGGATGTATATCCTGCACATCCCAATTGTCTCTTGGCTCGCGAGCCAAGGCGTTATAACTCGCCGCCCCTGTGGAGCCGCGAATTTTCGCGACATATTTACATTTTCCAACGGTTTTCGAAAAATATCACGGTTATTCACCGAGCACGAAGGGCGGCGGCGAATATTCCTCCACGAAGGAAGGAGGGAAGGAAGGGTGGAAGGGATGGAAGCTCGAGCGCGTGGACGAAATTATTATTTTATTCGGGGAACTTTACTCATTTCCTCTTCGCTCGTAGCCATCGTTGTATCTCCCTCGTGGCTGCTCTCTGGTCGAGTTTACGGCTCGGCCGCCTCCACCCCCGCCATGCACGGTTACGTTTACGTACGCGTGTATGTGTGTGTACAGGGTGTTTCGCGAAATATGTAACGAGGTGTTTGCGATTTGTTTGGAATTTGTTTCGAATTATAGGATTTTTCGAAAAAAGCGTTTGTAAGAATAATGAAATTGATAATCGCGTTTCAAAAATAGTTTTCTTTTTCCTTGAATAGAAATTGAATAACTATTTCTCGATTAATCGTGTAGGTGAAAAAAGCGTTAAAACGTTTTGGAAATGGTGCCAGTGTGAAAATATATATATATATTTTCCATCCATCCGCCCAATTTCGAAATATGAACCTTCAAATTTGATGTGGCGGCGACGTACAAAGGGCAGCGCCACGTCAAATTTCCACGCTCATATTTCGAAAATGACTCGCGCCGAAATACACGCACACGTAATATTTCGAAAAACGTTTCAACATCTACACGTATATAATACATATATAACCAAAAATATACCCCTCTTAAAAAAATTTCTTAAGTAACGCGATTTCAATAAAAGATGTTGCTACGAAAAGATCCAATCATCGAATAATTCTATAATTATAATTCTAAAATCAACAAAATCAAAAAAAAGCAGATTACTCCTAAATTTCCTTCCTCGAAAGAGAAAGGAACGATCTCCAAGGAATATATTTATGAAACACCCTGTATACACTCGCAACCCCCCCACACATACGCACACATACGCGCGTATATAGAAGCTCGTCCGCGCTTGTGATACATATATTAGCACGCGTGTACTCATACACACGTACACACACAGCGATAGATAGGACACGCTACACTCCCACGTGATATATACGGCCGGCCTGTACGTGGCGGTTGAGTGGAGTTGTGGTGGACGGGTGGGTGGCCGTGTGGGCGGGCGGACGATAGTTTATTCAGCGGATTATTGACGGGTGGTGTGTTCGGGTCCTACATGCCGTACGGCACACTCAAAATAGCCCCCGGTTAACCCCTGACGCTGGCATTTGAAATATCGACCTTTTCGAATTTAGTCGGGATATGCGGTCGCGCGGATCGAGCATCGGTCGATCGTTCGAGTTCGTCGATCTCGAGCCGTGAAGAAATGGGATCTTGAAGGAAATTGTTTTAAATTTTCCCGGGATTCATCTCGAGCCTCTGTTTGTGGATATTGTTGGTTTAGTATACATTTGTGCGTATAGGTGGACAATAATTAAGAGAATAATAATGATCGTTGAATGGTGAAGAGTTATTATAGAGAGGGGTTATATTTAAGCATTGAATATTTATCGAAAGAGAGATATATTGTCTTTGAAAATGAAAATTCTGATTCTAAAAAACGTTACGACGTGATGATGTTTCGGCCATGATTCGCGTGGATTAGTTAATTTCACTCGTCAGATAATTAACGGTTAAATAATGGTAATTAATCGCGATTAATTTCAACGCATAAATCAGGGAAAGTATTAACTGTGGAAATTTACACAATTGAACGCGTGGTATCGATTCTCGTGAAGTGGCCCGTATACACGCAATCAATTTTTAATGAAATTTTCACAGATTTCTATTGCCTCAACACAGGCGAAAATGAATATATCGCATCGGCACGAATAGTAACGGCACATTGGTTATTAAACTAAAAGCGTGCAACGATGTATTCCACGTACGTAGGGGGGAGATCGAATTTTTAATTTTTAAAAATTGTTTATACCGTGCATATTGCATTTCACTATATAAGCAAGGTTTCACCGGCTCGTTTCGTTTCGATACGTTTAATTATTCTTTGCATTAAATTTTTCCTTTTCTTTCTTTTTTTTTTTTTTTTTTTAGTTTTTTCCTCCGAATAACTTAAATCGTACTTTAAAAATTATACACGTGTATATATATGTATATATATATAATTCATCACGTGTAACGTATCGAGTGATGTAAAAGTTGACCAACTTTCTTGAATAAACGAGAGAAAAAGTATTTAATTATAAATAATAAAAGTAGTTTTAAAATTAAATCGATAAAATTGCGATAAAATACTCTTGTTCCAAAAGATTCCACGATTCACTGTCGTTAATAATCCTAACCTAACTCAAAGAAGAATTCGGGCCACAGATATCGCCGCATTAGCGACATCTGTCGTAATAATTTAATTTTTCTCGTAGGCCCAACACACACATATATATTCGCGCTGTATTCGGTCACGGATACTCTTCTACAGGCCTCTTCCCTTTTGTCCCACCTCCATCGTGTTTTTTCCCCTCTTCTTCCTCTTTTTTTTTTTTCTCTTTTCCTCTCTTTTCCGTGTACACGCTCGTTCGTCGGTGTACTTATTCGCGTGATATCTCGCATTATCAAGGTGAGCTGACCGCGTCGGCGAGAAGAAAAAGGAGGAGGGGAGGGGAGGGAAAGGAAAAAAAAAAAAAAAAAGAAAAAAGAACGGCGCGCTTTTTTCATCCGGTGAGTCGCGGATTCGCTCGTTTAAAGCAGCGTTTACACTCGCGCGAATCGTGATAGGACTTTTATTCTAGTTACTTTCCGTTACCTGGTTACGAAATTATCTTATTATCATCCGTCGATAAGAAACAGTTATTTTTTTCTTTTGTCAACAGATAACCTGAAACAAATTGACATTGTGGCGAATTTTATTTAATTTATTCGCATCGGATATCGATGTAAAAAGAAAGAAAAATAATAAACGGTGTTAATAGATAGGAATAAACGTTAAACGAAAACTTTTGTATTAATATTAATTTCATAAAAAAAAAAAAATTTAAAAATTCGGAAACAGACGTATTAATGATTCGGGCGAAACTTGTTTCAACAAAATGTCTATCGTGTGTTCGTACGACGCGAAACACGATATATCTATCGTGTCAATTTTGAAAATTAGAAAATTACGAGCGGAGGATTTAATAAGGGAAAAAGTGATTCTGAAATTTTCGATCGTACGTAAGCATATATTCCATAATTCTATATCGGTGACAGCAACGAGTCATTATTGATAATTCAATCGCATCGAGTGTTATGATGCAATTGGAACGTTGGTTTCTGTTTAATAAAATTGCATAAGTTTCCGGTTGAATTGCGTAAGATGAGGGATCAAGATTTCGTATCGTTCAAAAAAAAAAAAAAAAATATATATATATATATTTAACGTGCGAATAATTCCAATAAATATTTTCAAAAATTACAAGCAAATTACTTTACCTCCATCGAATTACATTACACACTTGGAAATATAAATAAACTTTCATAAAGAAGACAAATTGCACGATCTCTTGAAAAGAATTCGAAATTATCACGAAAAACTGTTATTTCCCCCTCGGTTTTCCCAACCAAAGCAGTGTGAACGCTGCTTAAACGGAATACTTGAAAATGAGCGTGTGTGCGCGTGGTCACGTGTGGAAGAGTTGATAGGGATGGCCGTGCAGTAATTGGCGGCGCGGTGCTACCGACCACTTCCGGTCCACGTATCCGCTCCTGCAAGCACCTTCCTTTTGCCGGAAAGCAACACGCGCTTCCGCAACAGTGTAAAACGCTGCGAAGGACGCTCGCCCAGTCTTCCTTTGCCTGCTGTGAAATCCCCCTTCGTTCGGAACAACGAAGACGCGTCTTCGCAGGAGATTTTATTCCATCATTCACGATCCACCATTTTCGTTCTAGACAGGTGACAGCGTTTTTCTTCTTTCTCTTTTCATTTTTTTTTTCGATAAAATTTTGACAATTCTTTTTCAATCGTAAAAATTCGACGATTCGAGGAATGTATGTAGTTTGTAGTTGTAGAAAACGTGTAAAGATATCGGAGATAAAATATTGAAGTTATATATAAAAATAATTATTCAACAGATGGTTTTGGTTTATTGTTTCAACTTTCTCGGTAAGGCGCTACTGTCGGTGAATTGATAGAGGAGAACCTTGATAGAAAGGGGACGGCGACATTCTCGTGTTACCATGTACGTACGCGTGTAAAAGATATTTGCGATATACGCGCGGTTTAGTCGAGTAAAAAGGTTATCTCTTGCGGTAAAATTGATTCACGTATTTATATTTTGCTATGTTTCTTCTTATCAATGATACGAGTTAGATGAAGAACTCGTGTCACGAGTATTTGCAAGTTGAATTGTGAGATAGTTGGGAGGAATAGAGTCGACACGTGTCTTCGCATCGTTTTCGAATTAGATAATTTTTCAACGTGTAAAAATGAAATTAATCGAAATCGATTCAATAAACATTCTTTTATTCCTCTATATTTTTTCTGTATTGAAAATATATCGCTAATCTTTCGTTCGTTTTAAATAATACCGATTATTAATAGCTTTATAATCGTTCAACAGTTCGATTGTAAACTGATTATCTTTCATAATGATCGGTTAAATAATGTTTATAAATTGACTGATCATTCGTGATAATAAGAAAAAATTTCGCGAAGGTTAAACGAAACCAGTTTTTAAGAAAAAAATTTCATGCTAATTCATTAAAATTCATTATGCAACGGGGAAAAAAGTAATTTTATAGATCACACTTTGTTTAAAAAAAAAAAAAAAAAAAAAAATTACACGCATGATCACACAAGACTCGACTCGGAAATTTATAAATATCGAGAATCACAATGAAACCAACCGTTGCTATAATTTAAATCCAGCATACCATACATAATAACCCATTCGAAATAACAAAAATTATTTCGCAAAATTATTTTATGCTTTATTTTCGCAATTAACAAAAAGAAAAACGATATTAAATATAAACTCTCAAACGATCATATATAATTTAATAAACGTGTCAAGATCAATCAATCATACGAATAACATTCGGGGCGAATATTCCATCGGTAGAAAATCCACGTGGATTCCGATATACATGTACAGAAACGCGTGTCGTAAATCCGGATGACTTGAACGCGTGTGTAGGAAGCCTCTAAACACCGTTGTACGCGTGCGCCTATGTACACGGAAACCGAGAAGAGAGGTAACTAGAGAGAAACGAGGTTTCGCGCGAATCGATGGCTAATAGCCTCCCCGGTGTAATTAATGCAACAAGTTGATACCTAACACTTATCTACGCTCCCGCGGCTTTCACGGTTAACCTGAGTTTCGAATCGTGCCGCGTGTATACGTGTCGCCCGCCGATCGAAACCTCCAACTTTTCAATTGCCTTTTGTCCGCTTCTCCTTCTCGACCACTTCGAAAATTATTTTCTCGACGAGAGCTGCTTCGTCATCCCCCACGTACATTCTTAATTTTTTTTATTTATTTATTTGTCGAGAATGTATATTGGAAATTTAGAATATTTTTTAGAATATTTATCGGTAATCTAAGTAAGTTAGTTATTTGCGTATTTGAGATGAAGAGATTGTCATCTCTGTAATTTGCAACGAATGTGATTAATTCTATTTATTTTAACGAAATGAATCTTCATTTTTCGAGTAACGAGGACTCTGTTCGAGTTATTACTAGAATTTCGATATATGGATCAAATTAACGATTAAGTTTCGGAAATACGGACAATTGTTTGAAACAGGGGTGGCGCACCCCATGTGTCGAAAACCTCTTTGCGACGTCAGCAAAAGAGGGTTTAAAGACGAATGTGCGTGACGATCGTTCAGAGTTTTACAGATTCCGATGGATGGGGGATGTACGAGTTGTCATTAAGGGTGAGAACCCTCCTGATCCCTTTCAAAGTGTTTTATTATTCTGTTCAGTTTTATTAACCCCTCTTCCGCGACAATTTAATCTTTTCACGCTCCCTCCTCCATAATCCGTTTTTAGAAACATTTTATTCCAAAAATATGTAACAATTAACTATAGCGCAATTAATTTGATCGAACGTTTCTCGATTGTGCAACGAGATTCTCTGTAGAGGATTGTATTTTTTATTTCGATGGTTTTCGCATCCCTTTCCAACTATATATACCTCGAATATAGACGAGAAATATAAACGTTTCGCGGTTTGAAGAATCATTTATGAATGATTTTTATCTGTCATTTTTCTTTTTTTTTTTTTTTTTTTGGGTTTTTCCCCCTTTTTTTTTTATTTTTTATTTAGAAATTCTGTTTTCGATGGGATAAAGGTCGAGTCTTTTTTTTTTCCGGTCGAACTCAAAAAATGAAGCGCGTTACCGAAAAAATTGTCAAAAAATCATTCGAGAGCTTCGACGCACTTGTTATTGCAACAGAGAATAAATAGGAATATAAATCTGGAAAATTCTAGTATTTATCACGGCTCTCTCATGTTTCGTAAAATTTCGGTAACGCGTGTCGAGTATATGGGATAAAATGTGGAAAATATAAATTTCGAAATTTCATTAAAATCTACCCCTCGTGTTACTTTTTCTCTTCTACTGTTTATTAAAATAAAAGAGAGAGAGAGAGAGAGAGAAAGATAGAGAGATCTAATAAACATCATCTAATGCATCATCTATCTAAAAAATTTACACTATTCTATCCCCCTGTGTGTGATTTAGAATTCGTTACGATAAAATGAACAACTTACAACAAAGTCACTAGCCAAAAAATAACTATATCTCTCTGCATTACCAACCGTGTCCTCCTACGATCTTAACTTACCAAATACACGCCATATTGCGCATACGACGACGTATCGTAAATTGAGAAACATTATCTCTACATAAATCTCATCATTTCTCTAAAAAATTATAACAACGAAACGTACATAGAAAAGAATACTCAAGAGCGAGGCTGGGCTGAGATTGGTCGTTACACCGATGGATGTATGATCAACGTGTTTTCGCAAACGCGATGAAAAGGTATTCCAACCGATCGTTCCCCGTTTTTTCGATTACGCGGGGATTGGTAAATATTCGACGAATTCCTGTGCCGGCGACTGGTCGAGCAGATATACGCGGGCATAGTTATTGGTTACGCGTTTATAATTGATATTACACCCCGGCGCGGGTTGGGGGAGGGGAGGAGGGAGGGCTCGTGAAATTTACTGACGATTGCCGACCGTTGTTTCGGCCGTTTCGTTCGTGTTTGCCCTGGCAAAAAATATTTCCGATTTTAAAAGCTCGATCCCGGTTAAATGAAAAATATCCGCGCGAGCTGTGGAAACGGACGGCCGTTGTTAATCTGCCGTTTCGGCAGAGTGTGGGCCAGTTAGAACTTTCTTTTTTTTTTTTTTTTTTTTTTTCCTGTTTTTTTTCTCTACTCTCCTCTTTTTTATTTTATTTTATTTTTATTTTATTTTTTTTTTTTTTATTTTTCTTTTTTTACCCCCGTTTCGTTTCGTTTCGACGAGGGCAGCGATTGTTGCGTTTAAGCATTAGCAGTTTTTATTATTATAGTTAGAGTTCTTTTTCTTTCCATTTTGTTCTTCTCTATTATTCTCTTTTTATTTTATTTTATTTTTCTTCTTCTTCTTTTTTTTTTTTTTTTTGGTTTGGCGAAAACAATTGGATTGGATACTTTTTCTCCTGTCTGTCTTTTCTTTTAGTTTAAATTCTTTCCAACTAGTGATTTAGTTAGTTTTTTGGAAATATTATTTGCTGGAAAAAAGAAGAAAAAAACATATTTATAATGATTCGAATCCACAATTGGAAGCAAAAGCCAAAATCGTTCCGATCCGAAACAGGAGATTATCATCCCTCAAACTTTCAACTCAATCAAAATTCCACCCCTAATTACGCAACGTCCCCTTAATTCACGGCCGTAATAATAAGTAAGGCCTTTTATCGCCACGAGTAAAAAAAGAAGCCTTCACCAAAGCCAAGCTTAAGATTCGGCCAGGTTTGGCAGCCAGCCTGATCCAGCCCCGGGGATAAAAGCCCCCCCTGAATACCACCCCAAACCCTCACGGACACACAATTAGGGGATCGTGGATATCCCTGCCAATTCTTGAGAATTCTTCCACTACCGCTGGTATTAAATGCAAACCCCCTTTGCTCGAGGTGCTGCAGCCTGGTGCTGGATAAAGAAAAACCGGAGCTTGTAGGGAGGGGAGAGGTTGTAAAGAGAGAGAGAGAGAGAGAGAGAGAGAGAGAATGGAAAAGAGGATAAGGGATAAGGGTCGGTCGGTCGGTCGGCTGCCTAGTTCCAACCTTTCGAAATGGGACTTGGTGGTAAGTTTTCTGGCAGCGAGCTCTCTGCATCCACGATGCTGCACCTGCATCGAAGGAAGGAAGGAAGGAAGGGGGGGAAGAGGGGGGGGGGGGGGGTTGGCCAGAAGGGTCGCCAGGACCGATGGGTGAAAAGTAACGAGGGTTGGGTCGCCATATAATTACCGTTAATTGAATTCTCAGTGGCGACCGTCCAACCTACCACCTACCCGCTCGCGTCCTAGGGTTCCCTAGGGTCTCCTCCTTGCGACCGCGCGTCCGTGTGTTCGGTGAATAGTGTTCGACTCGCGTATACGGCGATGTCTGTGTGCGTGTGTGTATGTGTGTGTATTTAGGAACGTCTGCTGCGTGACTTGTGCGCCTTAATGGATCGGGAAAATTATTGCGCAAGATCCCTGCGGAGGAGGGCGTTCGAAATCGTTCTGATGGTGGTGGCTATGTTTCTTTCACCTCTGGTATGTTGCTAGCTTGGGTGTGGGAGGGTGTTTTCTGTATCTGTTATACGGGGTGTCGCGTTTTAATTTGTAAATGGAAGCGAGTGGAAAGAGCCTCGTAGAACGTAGTTTTCTTTTTTTTTTTTTTTCACGGTATTTCTTAGAATCGTACGAATTACCGAAAATTTTTCTTCAACTTCTAGATTCGATCTGGTGTTGATGGTATTATTTATTTGTCTTTCTTCCCCTCTCCAGTTTTTTGGAATATGGATATTTTTCAGAAGGAAAACTCGTCCAAGAAAATTATTAATTTACATTTTATCGGACAAAACACACAACGTAACACGCGCGATACGTCACATGCGATGTTATGCACCTTGTGCAATCTATATCGCGTGTTTTGAGCTTTACACCACCAGAGGGGAGGGTATAACAGGTATAAAATCGAATGTACATAATTATCGCGTGGCGTGCGGGATTCCCGGGGCCAAAAATCAATCGCGATAAAATCGGTTCCGATGCGTTTCAATCGGCAGCCGGGAGTGTTTAGCCAACGAATTCAATAACGAAGATTAAAACGCGACCATCGCTCTTATTATACCAAATTACACCGGCAGCACACGCTAATAGTCGTTATTTCTCTTTTCCATTAACGAGTTGTCATCGACTTCGACGATGGGGCACAAGCTGCTCTCGAAGCTGCTTTCTTCTCCTAAAAAAAAAAAAAAAAATATATCGAATTTGAAAATTTATCGAGTGGATATACCACGTTAGATGTACGAGGGAAAAAAATTCTTGGGATTCTGGACACAAAAATTTTTTCATCATTCGTTTTCTCGTGAAAAATTAATTTTAACTCGCGTCATTATTTTTCTTAACTACAAAAAACTTGGTTCTACATTTTTCTCGATCGATTTTTTCAAGTCAGGCTCCCATCTTATCGAGAACGAAAAAATTCTCCAACGTTTCCATCCGACACTTTGGTATGTCCAGCGGGGCGAATCGACCCGTTTAATTAGGAAATTAGGGTCAAAAATTGGCCGTTTCCCGAGAAGGTGCGAAGGGATCCCGGCATCCTGACGCTGCAAGCGCATCGCGGCGCTCCCGTGTAACTCAATTATCATTTCAATTAAACGAATTGTTTTAATTGATTTAATTTTTTGATGTACCGTTGCACGATGATGCAACGGAGCTTAAATCATCGAGCACAGCCGGGGACCGATGACCGGTTGTCGATGGAAAATGTAAAATATCGTTCCGTCCGTCGAACGTTTCGGAAAGGTAGGAAATTTAATTTATTTGCGTTGATGTATCGGCGAAAATGCGCAGGGCGGTATGCGTGTGGAGCGCTGCTTTATGCCCGGGGATGATGATTTTTGAAATTGTGCTGGGGTAGTGGGTTGGTTTTCATCATTGTAAATTCCTGTTGAATTTTATGGCAAGTTGATATTTTTCTCTGGAATAAAAAAAAAAAAAAAAAAAAAGAAACGTGGTAAAATTTTTACTTTTTATTTGGATAGTGAAAATTCTTCTCGTTTGACCACGTGCAAAATTATAAATTATAAAATATCGTTTCCCTATTTTCACGATGAATTAATTCACAGAAAGAAGGTAGAAACTTTTATCTTAATAAGTCAAGGGATATTCCTATTCCAAAAATGTTCGAAGAAGAAATTCAAAAATAACCACCCTTGCACCCCATCGTAGTTGATTAGTCTTCACAAATAATCCACGATCATTTCGATTCTCGCCACGTAATAAACCGGAATCAATTAGCAGTTAAACAAGTCTTTCAAAAGCGAAGAGTGTCGCATCTTTCGCATTCCCTCCCCCACTTGCTCGATGCTTTCAACGGCTTTCGTTCCACACTCGTCGCGCTATCTGGCGGGCCGTATTCGGAGTAAGAAAAATCTTCGAAGGGACACTCGATACACAACCTTAACTCTGACATTCGAGGCGAAGGAAATCGTGAAGAGGAGTTTGGAAGGATTGGGATCGTAAACCGACTCTCGATGGAATTGCGGCTGAAAATGAGCGAGAGAATTCGTTGAACCATTTCTTTACGCGCGTATCTCTCTAAAACGAACGCTGGAACGGTGGAAATAATTAAGTGAATGGACCCCTTTGTGCTCGAATACTTTATTCGATTAGATGCGATTCCTTGTCTTACGCGTGGAATAACGTGCTTTTAAGTTGTATTATGAAATTGTAGAAAATTTTAAAAATCGTCTCGAATTTTTCCTTTTTATTTGGATTAATGAAGGTAAGTTGTTGTATTGAAACGAAATTCATAAAAATTGTTTTTATCAAATGGATGTATTAAAATGGATATATGAGAAATTTCGTTGAAAAATTATAACAAAAAGATATAATGAAAGGATAGCAATACGTGGATAATATACATATACATATGATATAGTGATCAGGGTTTATCGAATTAATATATTTGTAAACTATAAATATTATCATAAATTCAATAGCTCATTGATGAATTAGGTTTATCACGATACTGATGGGAATACCAGTTTGGAATACGATTGAAACACCGATGATAGATTAATATAACGTAACCACAATGTACTGTTAAACGTGTTCGGTAAACTAATTTATTATAATTGTTATTATTTATGTATGTACAGTCACACGTACGTTTATGGATTATTAACAATTACAATAATATATTCTACACGTTGCATCTTTCTTTGCATCTTCTATTCGCATAAAAGGAAAAGAAAAAAATTTCCCAATTTCTTCTCGCGAATAAACATCACAATACTATAAGAGATAATGGAAAAATTCGATGTTGCACCATGCCGTATCCATCATCGATGTTTTTCATTCACATTCACGACTTATTATCCCACACGCAACGCAACATAACGTTTCCAGCCGAAGGAAAGGTCGAGCAACGATCGAAACGATCCTCCTCAAGGATCAATGATGCACGCCGCCGATGTAATCGCGTTCCTCTGACTCAGTTCGACTCGAAACATATCGTAGATCGTAGCGTGTAATATCCTTGGGGATATTATCGATCTTGAGCGATGAATTTAGCTCGATACACACCTGACGACCTTTCCTGCCATCCGCTCCGTTACCTTCGACGAAGAATCCCGGCCGTCCTCACCGTTACTTCTTCTTCTTCTTCTTCTTCTTCTTCTTCATGGTAGTCACGAGCGAGCAAAACGAGCGACCAAACTGCACATCAAATCGCGCTGTTTATCGAGGGTAATTTGGAACACGGTTTCTGCACGCGTGTTGCCTTTCTGGTTTCGTCTCTCTTTTCTCTCTCTCTCTCTCTCTCTCTCTCTCTCTCTCTCTCTCTCTCTCTTCTCTTTTTTTTTTTTACGGAGAATTTAGCGGGACGAAAGAAGGTTTGCTCAGGAGGATTTGACGACTCGGTTAAATTGACCGAGCAAATCTGAAGAGCGTGGAAAAAGCGTGTTTGTGTTTTTGGAATTTGTACTTTCACGGTTGGATATTCGTTTAAATTTTTTCTTTTTGTCTCTCGTGCACATATATTCTAAATTTTACGAGATAAAGAATTAATTTAGAGGTTTTGAAGAAAGACGGGTTTTGGAAGGATAATCGAGGCAAAAATTTTTTTACCAGTTACGCGTTTTTAAATAATTTAATAATATTTTAATTACAATACCTTGTTGTGATTGGTGACAAGTGGTGGATCTTATAATCATTTCATTAAATATACGAGATCTCTGTGTTTTCAAAATCGTTTGAAAAATTATCAATCAACGCGTAAAATAAAGATATTGTAAATAGATTCAATGAAAAATTTTTATTTGTAATTTTATATATATATATATATAGCATATATCGGACATGGATCAAGCATGTTCTGCAATTTTTAATTAAATTAAATTGAAGAATTAAAATGTTCGTCAAAAGACAAACGGGTTAATTATATTCGCCATACTTGTAATTACAATTCCATGTAATTAAAATTGTTCTCTATTTCTTTGCAGGTAAGTTGTAATTGCTGAATTCATTACTGCGCCGCCACATTAATCTATGGATGAAAAGTGAAGAGATACAGTTTCAAGGTATTTTCAATATATTATTTTTCCTTTCGTCATTATATTTTACGAATATTTGTTCAACTACCGCAATTTAATTTATCTTCAGGACATTTCACCGCTTATATCATACTAAAAAAAAAAAAAAAATTCGTTTATAATATTATCTCCATTACATATATATATATATCATAAATTTTATTCACCTCAAATTATGAAATTATTAACTTTACATGAGATTCTAAATCGAATAAATATCCGATTAGAAAAATTCCCATCGTCAAAATACTACTCAATTTAAAATTCACTAGAATAACATAAGTATAACTACAAAGGTAAAAAAAAAAAAAAAACAAATACTAATAACATTTAGATTCTAAATCGAATGAGTGCAGGAGTGAATGAGGTTAGAAAAATACCCATTAATCCATTAAAAAGTCACACAATTGTATAATCAAAATATTATACAATTTAAAATTTATTAGAATATATTAATAATATCACTAGATGCTCGAATAATTACTAGAATATATTATCTTTCAATTAGAAAACCACGAAAATTCGAGAGAGAGAGAGAGAGAGAAAGAGAAAAAAAATCCATCAGTCCATTCGATTTTTCCAAGCTTAACCGAGTAGCAGCCGAGTCATTCAGCGGCGGGGTCGATTGAGAGCGCGGCAAAATTGAAAATTGCCATAATCGAGCGGCAGTTACGGTAATACCGGGTAATGTCTGCACAACCTGCCCGTACGGCATCGCTCCAAGGAGATTTTTATGCTAAACTCGACCCACCCACCACTCCCTCCCGCGACCATGCACGTAACACCCGAGTTTCGTCGGCTGTCGTGCACCCGCACCGGAGAAAGTATAGTAATCAGCCGGTCGACTGCTTTCTAGTAACGTAAGGAAAAGGCTTACCACGCCCGGCCGCACTTGGTCACCACGAACCTTCAATTTTTAGGTTGGCACGCTCGATCGAACGCCCATTCACGCGATATTCACGCCTATACCCTATAGATTCCTAACTCAAGAGAGTCGAAAAACGATTCTAGGGAGTTTCACTAGTCATGCTCTTGCTCTTACCGTTCGTCCTATTTTTCTAAGTCTAGTAATTGTTGTTTATCCAAAAATAATTGCAAAGTGATTCCATCATACATGGTTCTATTCTTTTATGCGGAAAATTTTCTCGAATCTCTATATAATCTTCAACTTCTCTAGAAAAAAAAAAGACACGTGTTTCAACTATTGATTACTATTTTACACGAATAAGAAATAATACGATTTCATTTATACATGCTTGGTACCTTACAGAAAATTTTCTTGACTCTCCATACGGTCGTGAACTTCTCTAGAAAGAGAGAAAGAAAGAGAGAGAGAGAGAGAGAGAGAGAGAGAGAGAGAGAGAGAGAGAGANAGAGAGAGAGAGAGAGAGAGAGAGAGAGAGAGAAAGTTCTCACCATAGATGTATCAACCTTTCACGCATTTGATAATGCGAATAGAAAAAAAATAATAGGAACGAAAGTATGTGAAATTTTCCCACAAAATCATTGGCCCCACAAAACCTCGACGAACGAGAGAAGCGATAATCCAACGACGACTTAAAAACCGATCTCTCGCCCACTTCATGCGATAACGAATTAGGGGTGACAGGGGCGATTAATCGCGACCCCCCCCCCCTCCTCCTCTCCTCCCACCAATCTTATTCCGCGTACGACTGCATCAATCACGATCCCAGCGTAGGCCAGTTGTTGTTGCCCTTTCCATTACCCGCGACGAGTCGGGTAGATAAGCTATCGGGGCTAATATCATCGATCCACCCGGTTTGCATTTCGATTACGAGAGAGCTCTGCTCTCTCTCTCTCTCTCTCTCTCTCTCTCTCTCTTCTCCCCCGTCCAGCCTAATTGAAATCTACGACTTTGAACTTGCTCCTCCGTCACCAGAGGAAGGGAGCTGATGAAGGGAGAGAGAGAGAGAGAGAGAGAGAATGATATTAACGAGCGCGCGATGCCAAGCACCAATAACCGACGATTTGTCGCGCGATCGCTAATCACTGATTACAACCGTCTCGGCTTACTACTACCATCCGTACATCCATTTACCGCAAAGCTGATTTGTACGGACGGTGGAGATTAGTCGTTGCAAATCTCGTGGCCAGATGTTGTTTCAACAAGAATCGTTTCGAAGGCAGGCAGGTAATCTTGTGCCCAGCCGGGGAAAGATGTTTTTGAGGATGTTTTCGAAAATTGTTCTTTGTCGTCAATGCACAAAAGGATTTGTTGGGAAGTGAAAGTGGAGGGAAATGTAGGGGGTCTGTTCCATACTTAAAGCAAGAAAGGTCGGTATTATTAACGTCGATTGGTGTTCGCGTTAATTCTCCTTTTTCCTTTTCCCGCAAAAAACAACTGATTTATCATCGTTCCATGTGTTTCGGTATGGATTTAAGGGAAAAGAATTTTTTCTAAACGGTTCTCCCTTCGAATCTTTTCTTTCGCGAATTGGCGAAAGAATTGCACTTTCGATCGCGCGCCTCGGCCGCAATCGCATTCGTATTCGTGACGCGCGGGCAACAATCCTGTGACGCAGGTCATCGCGCATTTTTCGAACACCGGGTACATCGACCTGGCCGTGCCAGACGACGCGCACCGGTCGAGTGCAATTTGCAGACAATCCGCGGCGGTTGCACGCGGTGGGGGGGAGACAGAAGAGAGTATTTTTTTACTTATCACCCCGCTGGATTTAGCGATGGGATGAAAAGGCCTCGGAGTCGCCGCCGTGCGCCGGAAGCCACGAATTGCCTCGGATCGTGCTCGAAATTGAAGAGTTTTCGAAGGGAGGGAGAGAGAGAGAGAGAGAGAGAGAGAGAGAGAGAGAGAGAGAGAGAGAGAGAGAGAGAGAGAGAGAGAGAGAGAGAGAGAGANAGAGAGAGAGAGAGAGAGAGAGACTTTAAATCAGTGGATGCTTAGTCTGTGATCCGTTGAGCAGAGCGAAATAATATACATTTATTACACGTGGTAATAAAAGGCGATTCTATTTTTTATCTATTTTTATCTATTTTTTATATATCTTATATTTTAATTAAATCGTTCGAATGTCTCGAATCTCGTGAAAAATTCTTAACGATATTTCGATCGAGAGAATTTGTTGGGTCTGCCGAATCGAGGAAGCAATTGAGATGACGCAGGCCTCGATCTATCTACGTGGGTAGGTGGTGTGCATTCGTTAGCACGAGGTGCGTGTGGTTACGTGGAAACATTTGTACACGTATTTACACACGCTCACGTAGGGAGAAACGACGAAACCGCGAGGCTACCGACAGACGTTCCATTCGCTGGTGACGCCCACTCGCGACGAGAGATGCCAAGACTTCTGACAATGAGCCCCGACCTCAGCAGCTCTCATCTGGCTGGCCGTGGCAATAGAAGAAGGGGGTTAGGTATTTCGAAACGGGTAAATATTTGGGCGCCGCTGCACTCTCCGTATGCTCCAAGAAGAAAAATGGATGATCGATATTCCGGTTATATTTCGTCGAAAGGATTTTACATTGGCCGTGTATAATTAGAATTTCTTCTCGTTTCCAGGTATTAAATAGTTCGATCGAGGAACGCGATCGATATTTAGAGTTTGAGGAGGAAAGATTTCATCGCTACTGTTACAATAAATTGATACCATTATATAGGCAAGAAAAGTATAAAAATTGTATTAAAAATGATAAGTTCAAGGTAAGGATAATTTCGATTCGAATCGAATGACAACTTCTTCAAGTCTGTGTACAATATTAATCTGCTCGATATACGCCCCGTTTAATATAATTTTCACGAAAAAGAGAGAGAGAGAAAAAAAAAAAAACACAAGAATGTCAACAACATGCAGCGCAACGCGGCCAATACGAGTCTTTCGACTCGATCCTCGGCCTTCGAGGTGGAATCGAGTCGGCCTCTCGAAAGCTCGAAGGTTGGTGGAACGTTGGAGGGTGGGGAGGGAGATTCTATTTCCGAGTAAAGTTTCGGCGCAACTACGTAGCCGAACGGGCAACGCGTGCAACCGCTTGGTAAAAGTCTGTAGAAAGTGCGCGATTTCCCGTGGATCTTTTTAGCGATGACCGAGGTTTCTGCCGAGCGACTTTCACACGTGGGCTTCCTGCACTCCGGCAGCCGGCCTATCCGTCTAATTATATCTTCACTTTGTTTGAGTACAACGCACCTTTCGTCACGCGGCCACCCCCTCCCTCCCTCCCTCCCTCCCTTGCCCGCCCGCATTCGAAACCTTCCTCCACCACGCCTCCTCCGCCCGCCGCAGAAACCGCACACCAATCCTCCCGTGGATTCTCTCCCTGGGCCAGGCCTCGTGGAAACACACGATTGGATCAGGGCCAAATCGAACGATCGGTCGTTAAGCGTCGAGACCGCGAATTAGCCGGATTTCTCTCCGAAACGAAGATGATGATGATGATGATGATGATGATGATGATGATGATGATGATGATGATGATGATTCTTGGTCATCCACGTGAGAAGTGGTAAGGCTCGTGGGAGAAGTCGATGGAGGAAGGTCTTGTTTCCTTTAAAGTGCTCCATCGTTCGGCTTACTTTCTACCGAGTTTTGCTTTGTACGGAGTGTCGAGTGAAGGTCGAGTTGTAGCAAAAAGTATCCTCTTGTTTACCACTTCGAGTTCTTTTTTTTTCACGATCGAATTATTTATATTTGATCGAATTAGTTTTGGAAAATTTTTTATGTCTTTTGTCTTGAATAAGTTTGTACAAGATAAAAAAAAAAAAGAGATTGTTTGGAAATTATTTCGTTAATCTTTTTTCTTTATAATTTCAATTACAATTTCAAATTTGTTGCGCATCCATAAAAAATCATATGTAATATTTCTTAAAAAAGAAAAAAAATCGAACAGTTTCCCATAAACATTCCAAAACTGTTTTTCGCGAGAACATATATCCCGAGGACCCGTTACCCGGTCCCTACTATTTAGAAAATCGCGTTGTTACCGCAACGAGCTCGTGCCGGTCAAGCTACTCCGACCAAAGTAAGAGCCTCCGTAACGTAGGACACCGTGAAGCATCTCTCGCTCGACCTGCTTTCTCCGTTTCGTCGTTCGAAAGGAGGGAGAGAAAGGGAGATAGAAAGAGAGAGAGAAAAAAAAAATCCGCGCCGTGACCCACTACCCTCGTGACTCGATTCCCTACCCCCGGCGGGAGAGAAAGAGAGGAGGAAAAAAAAAAGCGCGGATGATGAGAATCGACGACGGAGCGAAAGAGGGGGTAGGAAGGGGTCGGACCGTTTAACGAGTCAGCCGCACGAACGCGAACGAGGAACAAAATGAGCAGCTAATCGATACCAGTTCATTGAGTTTCGGCCGTACACGCGTGTATTCCACTCTCGTTCGCCCCTCCACTTTTTCGCCGGTCTCCCACCCGGCCGTATCTCCGATAGGGTGAGAATCTCCCCTGAAACGGAATGGCGCGGCCCTTCAATCGGCTCAGAGCCGCGCGTTCTCGCGGCACGGTGACGCCGCCGTGTTGGCGTCCCTCGTGCCACTGACGCGTGGACCGCGGACCACGCCAAGGGGAAGCGGCGGAGGGATCACGTGACTTGTCTTCGTTTCGCGCGACACCGAGTGCGCATCCCGTTCGCGCATAGTCGCCACCGGCGACTCCAACTGCGATTAGATGGTAGTTCGTCGATTTGGGGATTAGGTTAGTTTCATTCCACGTTTTGAGTTTATTCTAAATGAAATTTGAAGACAGTTTCAGGTATGTACTTGGCTAATTCGTAATTAATTAAATGTACTTGAGTAGTTTGTAATGTAACATCGAAAAAGAAGTAATATATACGCGGATTTTTGAGATACGTATTATTCGTATGGTCTCGTTTTCACAAATTTTTCCTTTGGGATTAAAATTAGAATAATTCTCTGATAATTAGATAAATCTCGTTGTAAAATAATATTTTCGGAGTACGCGTGTACCGTATTTCATAATAAGTGTTAATCTAATTCTTTCTGTATCGAAGCGACGAATTAATCTATCCATTAAAATTGTATTCGAGCGTTACGCGAAACGATGATACCATGTCTCGAGTGTCCCGCGATTTTGACGAGTTCGCGTCAGCCACCAGATCAAGCCACGATTGATGAAGGAGACCTTGAATATTCCGAGACGGTTCGTTAAACCAGGAATGTGTGGGACTTCGTTACGGTGTTCTGGTTCCATTTACTACCGGCTGTAGCAGCCTCGTCAATGACTTAACGCCCGCTAAGCTTTGTAAAGCCTCTCTCCCTCTCTCTTTCTCTTTCTCTCTTTTCTTCTTCTTCTTCTTCTCTTTTTCTCTCTGTCTTTCTCTCTCTCCAATATATATATATATATATATATATATATATATTGGAAACTTTCATCTGGTTCTCCTGACGGCTACTTAGCCTTGTTAATAAGTCAAACTATGGTAATACTTCGCAGGTGTTCGTGCAGTTTTAGAAGGCTGTCCTTATCTCCTCTTGTCGAGGAATTCTACGTACCAGCTGTAAATTCGCTTGGCAACGGAAGAAGGTAGTTGATTGAAGAATCGAACGTATTTTAATTGAAATAAATAATTTAAAATTTCATTTTAATAAAGTTTAATACTTGATATAAATTTCAATTACATTCTTATTAAATTAATATCTACTAATGGAACTTTCTAAGAAAATTCTTTCGTATGTCTAAAAATTTCATCAGCTCAAAATAAAGCGTTATTGACAATATATAGCAAACGATCGTTTCCATTAATTTTTAATTATCGATAGCTACGAAATAAATTTAGAGAATTTCATATTTTAAATATTCTTCGATAATTATTTCTCTCGATCCACGTATTTCTTAGGAAAATGGATCCAAATCTCGGATCTTACACAATCTGAACCCATTTCAACGACGTTTATTCATTCTTCCTAATGTTATCATCGTTTCAGATGTCGTTCGATCGTGTTAATCTCGTTGTTCCCCGCCAATTCCACTTCCTTGGCATTTTCCACGTCCTCGTTGGCCACGGCTACGGGCACCAGTTTCGAACGACTCTCCTATCCAACACTTCCATCGCCGGAAGATAAACTCCTATAAAATCTCACTGCCGTTTTAAGGCTTCCTCTGGCCACCCGTCCGACTATCAAGCCGATATCGTTCTCCATCACTCGACGTATAACCCCTTTTCAAACGACGCTTAAGCATGGTACGCGTATTGGCTCCTTTCTTTATCCAGTTTTCTACGATTCTTGATGACCCGTTAAGAAATGGCATTACGCCATACATTGTTTCTTCTTGACCAACTTGTAAAAACCTTCTCAGAGATAATTCTCCTAAACTAATTCTCCTAAATGTCAAGAGAAAATTAGATGAACTGTTTGATAGAGTTTAATCATCTTTTAATTATAAATTAGGAAAGATTTTAAGAATAAGACTTTTAATCATTTCTACTAATCTTATATATAGATTTCCAAACAAATGGTAGCATTATTTATTCTCTTTCTCTGTACAAATTCTAATTTTGTTTAGAATCAATCCCTTGTCTAGAATTAAAATTTTAAATTAATTCAACCTTCGTCGAGACTGCAAGTTAAAAATCTACTATACCAATAAATTAATCACAATTAATCAACCTACATTCTATTTTGAAAATCATTAGCTCGACGTTAATACATCGCTTATCTTCGACACTGGAAACTTGTTAACCTTTGAAACAACCTTGACGAAATAATCTCCTCACTGGAAGGAAAGGAAAAAATCCCAACGAGGAAAAGCTAGGCGAGTCCTGGAACGAGCAAAAACCAGTCCAGACGCTCACGTTTCCGGGCCAGTAAAAGTTTAAACCCCCGTCGTAACTTGGCGAGAGCCGTTATTGCGCCGCGACGCTGATCGCCCCGTTTGAAACTGCGATCGCCTCGTTTATGCGCCGCTTGCCGCGTCCTGGCATAAAGTGGTGCTTCACAAAGATCTGTAACGAGTTGGCGTCACCACGATTTTTCACAACGGTATCAAAGGGGATACGGCGATCATCCGCCACGCATCGGGACTAAATGGCCGCATTTTTCATTTTCCCCTTCAACCTCGCGTCACGTGCTCCTCCTCCTTGGAAAGGAAGGAGAGCTTTTGTGCGAATAAAAGGAAAAAAGAAGCATTCCTTTCTTGGTTTTGAGTCGAGAAAGGGGTTCAACAGCCGATGAAGACGCGAGATGAAATTTTATTTCAAGGAAAGGAGGTAAATTTGAAAAGAATTTAAGCAACTAACCATGGACTAATGGATAATGAATTGATTTAGACAACATGAGAGAATACTTGGATAAACACGTAATATTATTTCCAATTTAATCCACGTTGACAGCTTCGTCTCCAGTTTATACACTCGTCAACTTATTATTTATTATTACTTATACAATCTCCTTATCAAACCAAGTACAATTTATTTCCAATTTGTTTCAAGGTATTCCTCTGGCTCACCAAATTCGCAAGATTCATCGGTTATGCCAAACTCGCCATTATCCTAACCTCTTTCACGAAAAGTGGACTACAAACGAGACGTCACGAAACATACCCACACACACGAGTTTCGAGTTCTTATCTCCCCCTCTGGAGGCAGGGCCCACAGGGTGACGGCGTCCAGCGCAGAGACGAAAGTTGAAACGCGGAGGGCCTCTCCGTCCCAAGGCAATTTGGCGCCCGCATGGGCGAACGTATTAGCCGGTTGATTGGTATTCCAAAGATCCCCCCCGGTGTGGGAGAGTCGAGCCACTTTTGCCTCTCCCCCTCCTCCCTCCAACCCATAGGTTCCACGAGCCATAGGATCTTCATCACGGTGCCTGTTACGAATAAGCTCTTAATTCCTTGTAGGGTTCTTGACTCCCACTTCTGCCGTCTCTGCCTCGACTCTTTCTGCCTCGCCCTCCACCGTTCCCTCTTACCTTATTCCATCCCTGTCCCTCTATTCATTTCCCTCTCTCCCCCCCCCTCTCTCTCTCTCTCTCTCTCCCTACAATACACGCAGTACATACCGCCAAAGCTAAAGCCAGACTTAGTCGCCTCTCAGCTTCTTCGTCTAACCCCTCAACCCAATCCTCCCCCCTCCACTCCTCATACTCCGACGCCACTTTCTTGGCTTCTCTCTGGCTGCCTGTGCTGCCTCTAACCGCTGCTGCCGCTGCTATTCGTCCCTCTTTTTCCCGCTGTTTTGCTCGTGTACCGAAAGACGACGTGGCACACGGATGTGCAGATGTGCTTTAGCGCAGGAGAGAGAGAGAGAGAGAGAGGGGGGGGGAGTAGGAGGGGGAGGGGAAGAGAGGAGATAAGCGTGTTTCCCGGAGACGACACGTGGAACGCCATTGAGGGGCTGGATGTTTTCAACATAGGTGGCGGTAGCGACGAGCTCTGACGGTTGCTTGGCCAAGTTGAGACGTTGGTTGAGGTTATGTACGAATTTCGATTACGAAGTATCGTTTAATTAGATTTGGTCTTTTGATTTGAAATTTTTGTTCAACATTAATTTGGTTAAAATTGTCTTCGAAATTTGTGAAATCTATATCGTATATAACGATATCCGATATATTCTCTCTATGGAGGAGTCTTCTAGTAGTCAGGTTGTTGTCACTGTAAGCAAGTCTGTGAAGCTGAATGTTTAAAAGGATGGAAATTGTGAATACGAAAAGAGATTTTGCGGTTTTAAAAAAAAAGTTGAAGCAGGTTGGACGGATTGGTTATGAAACAGTTCCCGATACTTGAACTCCGCGGCAATTGAATTTGAAACACAGGCAGCCAGGCGGATAGTGCTCGGTTGTTTAGCCTCTTCAGCAGTTTGAGCACCGTTGTACGGCACGGCGTAGAAAAATCGCTCCGACAGACACGTGGAACGGCTTGTTTCGCAACTAGGAGTGCCTTAGGATTCGTTGCAGCCGCAGCCTATGCCCAGGCATTAAATTTGCGTTTGTGGGAGTGACGGGTTGTACGCGCAACCAAAGACAGTATTGTACGACTTGCATGAAGTGCAAGCCGAGAATCGGACTGCAAACACTCCACGAGCTCTTTCCCCGAGACTAAATATTTTTTTATTCCTAGTATCCTAGTGGATAAACTTGTAGTTGTTCATTTGCTTAACCGGGGATTCATTTGCTTCGATATTTTTCTCCTTTTTCCTCCCCCCTCTTTGAAAAAACATTTACGGATCCTCGATGATCGATTAATCAAGGGTTTTTTTATTTTTTTATTTTCCCAAGAATTTCTAGTATTACGAGCTTGTAATTAAACTAGCGAAAACGTTATCCAATAATCCAAATCAAACTCCTCGTTCTCCTGATTTAATTCGATATCCGCATCTTATTTAAATAAAAAAAAAAAAAAAAAATCCATCCCAAAATCAAAAATATCAAAGTAATCGATCTGTTGGGTGAAAAAGAAAAGAAAGGAAAAAAATTGAAACAGTCGAATCGAAAGGATCTAAAAATAATTTTTGTCTCATCAATTATCTTATCAGAATAATCTATCAAATACGAATAAGCCTTCTTGATTCCAATACTCCCAATCCCCCAAAATACTCGAAACATCAAAGATAACCGATCGGCCAGGTCAATAAACCAACCGAGCTCAGCAGACCAAAAATAATCCCCCGCGTTCCACCCTCCTGCCAGAAGACTCACCTTATCCATCAGCCATACCTTGCCATTCTGCCAGTTGATTTCGGCCTGATATCCGCTTCTGGCCGTACCCCATCCACGCAAACTCGACTGGACGCCGGTGTCCTCCCTCCCTCCCTCCCTCCCTCCCTCGCGAGCGAAGCGAAGCGAGTGAAGCGGAGCGCGTGTATCGACCTCGACGAGGCCCCAGCACAGAAGGAGTAGGTGTGCGGAGTCGGGGCCGAGAAACATTTGCCAGCACGGCGACTACGAGTCGGCTTCGCTCTCTCTCTCTCGCTCTTTCTGTTCCCTCGAAAAAATCTCCCAACGCGAGGAGAAATGGGGCAGGAGCGGTCCTCGCGGGGTGGCGGAGGGTTAAGATCCGAGTTCAGGGGAGGATGGTGCCTTTAAAAGAAGGAAGGCTTGCCTCTCTCCCACCCTGCTATCTCCTCATCTCCTCCTTCTCCCTCTTCTTCTTCTTCTTCTTCTTGGTCTCGGTAGTCCCGTCGTATTCCTCCTCCTCCTCCTCCTCTTCTTCTGTTTCTTCTTTTCCTGTTGCAACGCTTGGCCTCTTCCCTCCCGCCCTTTCCCCGCCCGTATTCCATTTAGCAGGGGCGCCGTTGGAACCGGCGAACCATCATAGAATACCTTATAACGACCAGTGGAATAAAAAGGAGGAGAAGTAAAAAGGATCCTCCTTCCCTCCCTCTCCTTCTTTCTTTCTCTCTCCGTCCGGCGTGCTAAAATAAAACGTTGGAGGAGGCGCCCTCTACCCTCTTCCTCTTTCACTCAGGGTCTCTTTCAGCTCTCTCTGGCTCCCTCCTTCGCCTCGATCAACTCGAAACCTCAGGAGCCTGGTAAAAGAGGCGAGGAAAGAGGATGCCTTCGACGCAAAAGTACCCATCTATCTATCCCTCTTCCTCCTCCTACTCTTTCAGAGATCTGTTCTGCAGAACAGGTAGAGAGACAGAGATAGTATGGTATGTATACTCTTTATTAAACTCCGAGAAACCGATTCCTCTCGAGGGCAATTAGCGAAGTACAAAACTCGGAGGCTCGATTTATGGATCGGTCGGCGGAGAGGCGAGATCGAGTTCCTGACGCGCGCCGGCCTAACCTAACCTCGTTTGTTGTCGAACCCCTGTCCGAGAGTGTCCCCAATGGGTCAATCACCGGTCGATTCGGGCTCTGGATCGATTATCGATGATCCAACGCCGTTTGATCGAGGGCTGTTCGTCACGTCGGGGACGCGCCGGATACGCGATCCTGTCGACCTCCACACGAGCTGACACGCTTCCTGCGAAGATAGTCTTGATGGGCTGTCTTGTCGACCCGATCGACGTAATAAGGTGGAGCGTATCTGGGGCGTTGGGCGGGATTGTGCACGCCGTCTTTGTACACGTGGAACCGCGTAATTAATGCTTGCGATCCCCGTGATGGATGCTCGAATTGGATTGTTGAACTCGGGAGTTAAGGATTTGGGGAAGGTTTTTTTTTTTTAAATTTAGTACTCTTTGATTTTTTGAATGAAAATGAAAATAACGAGGGATTATGATTGGAAATAATATTATTGTAGCGAAATTTTATAGATATTTGCGCGCGCGTAAATCTTTGTATTCTTTATTTCCTGATAATGGAGACGGACAATTCTAGTGAATTTATAATATATTTATTTTATTATGTTTTGTGGTATTCATTCGGGAAGTGGAAGTTGGAATTGAAAAGCTTGAATGCATCTTGAAAAGGACCTGTTGCTGAGATATTTCATATAGTACGCGTTCCGAATATTATAATCTCTCCCTTTTCTATTTTTATTATAATTATATCGCTTTTATAGAATTATAATTTCTTCGATCATCAGTATTTATTTCGACGATTTCAACAAAAGGAATGAGATGTTTTGAACGAGGGCTGTTTGTTTAAAATTCAGGTAAATATATTTTATCTTAAAATATCACGTTTCAAAATTGGTAAAATTTAGATTTTAATTGATCTCGAAAATCAATCCTATCGTTTCCGGTTTATCTGGAAACAATTTTACACAACGCATTTCGTTCGCGCGGATCGTTCTCGTATTCCCCTGCGAAGGGAAGGGGAAGGTAGAAGAAAAAGAAAGGAAATCCGATAATCGGGAAAAACATGGGCTCTTGAAGTCTGGCGATGTTTGGATATCAAACTTGGATCAACTTGTTGGTTCCCTTTCTTCCTCTTTTTCTTCTTTTTTTCCTCTCGACAATTTCCTGCTTCGAATTTCCTGTTTCGAAATAATGAATTCTGAAAGGTGTACAAATTGGCCAGAATGGATTTTACTTCAATTCTTTATTCTCAAATTGTCTCGAACGAATAACCTTTTTTTTTATTTCAAGAAATCAATACTTTTCCCAGATTTTCTTTATTCTTAACCAATTTTAGCTAAAACGAGGATGGGTAAAAGTAATTCCAATCCAATAGCTTGATATTCAATGCAATACATATTTAAAAAAAAAAAAAATTATCTTCTACTTTCTTGCCGCCATATATATATATACACCATTCGCCTCGAAGAATCATCCTCTTACATTCTCCGCGTGGAAATTCATCTTCTCGTCTCGCCTCGCAGACCCGTGCCGCGATTTACAAGGCTGGTTCGCGCGTCCCGTTATCGAGCGTCGCAAAGCACGAAGCAAAGGGCAAACGCTGATAAGCGACAGGATTGACCTCTGTCCACTCCATTCCGTCCCATTCGCTTTCTCCTCTCCCCAACTCGTCGCGTATCTTCTTCGAACGTAAGGAAAGAGAAAGAGAGAGAGAGAGAGAGAGAGAGAGAGAAGGGGGGCCTCTCCACGAGGATTTCGAGGTTCTCTCGTATGCGTGTGTCACCGTCCCGATCCGTGTTTGGTCATCCGGCCCAAGGACAGCGCGATACTCTCTCGGCTCGTCAAGCACCGGCGCGCAACGCGTGGCCATCATGGGGCTTGGAAATGGGTCCGGATGTCTTGTGTGATCAGCTTTTGAGATTTCTGCGCCTGGAGGAGTCGAGGGAACCGAGGGGTCAACGATATGGAGTCGAGCGTCGAAATTGCGCGCGTGAGCGTGAATCCCTCTATACCGGGTGTCTCCTAAATCTCCTATCTTAATTTCTAAACGCGATCATCGAGTTGATTGTTGTGATTAAAGTAAGAACGTTAAAATTGCTTGAATATGGATGCCTTTATATCGGGTGTCTCCTAAATCTCCTATTTTAATTTGTAGATTGTGATTATTATCGAGTTGAAATTGCATGAGCTTGTATACCGGGTGTCTCCTAAATCTCCTATTTTAATTTGTAGACGTGATTATTATCGAGTTGAAATTGCATGAGCTTGTATACCGGGTGTCTCCCAAGTTTCGTATCCTAATTTCTAGACGTGATTATCGAGTTGTGATTAAAGTAAGAACGTTGAGATTGCATGAGCATGGATGCGTGTATACCGGGTGTCTCGTGAGTTTTGTGTGTCGTAATTTGTGGACGTAGATATAATTATAGAGTTGATGTGAGAATATGTTGTTTGTGTGAATACACGAGGGTGCATGTATACCTGGTGTCTGATAAATTTTGTATCGTATATTTTGCGGGTATAGATATATAGGTATATTTTATTGGAAAAGTTATGGTAGGTTTTTGATTATTGGAAGAATGTGGTTTGGTATTGGATATTGTGACACGTGTATATACTGGGTGTCTCATAGATTATGCATCGTATTTTATGGATTAAGATACATTTAATCGGATTGATGGATAAAATTCACTTTATAAATGTGATATTTTATCCCATCATGTATTCTGTTATTATCTGCATCGAACAAATCATTTTGCGATGAATCGAATATATAAACTTTTATGTTTTCAATCGTGAACATTTTAAGATACAATAGTTTACAATGCAGTCATTGTTCTTTACATTTACACTCGCTTTATCCAAACTTTTTATTAATTCTTTTTAAACAAGATATTTCACTTCTATTTAACATCAAAATAAAATCAAGACACAAGTTATAAACTATTTATTTAAAGATACAAAAAAAACTTCGTTTCTTCCAATTTCTTCGTAATTGGCCAATATCTAATAACACAATTTCAATGAAAATTCGCAAATTCGTAGAAATATATTGCGCTAAAGAATGGAAGGAACAGAGTAAGAATTAAGGGAGATTCAATCAGACGAGAGAGTTATCCTTATAAATCTTTTCGGTGGGCATAGATTCGAGCAAACGAAGGAATCGAATCGGTGAGTCCATGTTCAAAAGCTGGATCCATGGGTGGTCTCGGCTGATATCGTCGGATTTCCTGGTAGAAATCCAACGGCGAGAAAGTAAAATGTGTCCGTTGATAATCGCACGGTCGTTTATCGGCTGGCAGCGAGGTATGCCAAGGACTTCCGGGACAGGAGGTTTAATCGATTCGAACGATTGGAGATAGGTATGCCAGTGTGTCTATACGTTCCACCTCGGTCGGCCATTGGATAGATAGAATTCTGACTTGTGCATTGGGTCAAGTTCAATGTCGATCTTCAATTTTAATCAGTTGCGTTATAATTCCTGAATCACGGAATTAAAATTGTTTCGTAAGCTTTGTTAGAAACAAGATTTGTTTTCTCGAGAGTAATTGTTTCAATAATATTATAATTCTATCCTTGTTTCGATATCAATTCGACTGTTGACAAAATCGTCTGCTCGTTTATTTTCAATGGAAAAAATTTAACGATGTTTAAAAAAAAAATATCTCTCTCCTCTTCAATTTAATTCCTACGTTTTGCTCGACAATGCGTAATACTTCGCAAGATATCCCCAAAACCACAACATCCTTTCCTTGGATATCTCCTCCAAGAATTAATGCGCATTTTAAATTCCATCGCATTCTCCATTTTCAAAACCCCAAGATTTTTCTTTCCCTTTCAACCAACCCCCTCGGTTCCTTCCTACACATGCTAGCCGCCACCTTTTCCACGGTTATTGTATTCCGCGCTCTTGTTCCGGTCTCCCCCCCTCTCCCTTCATTCTAACCGCGGTTGAACCAACCTTCCTCCGCTTTGTTCTCCCTTGCATTTCCTTGCTTCTTGGTTAATTGCGTCAATTTTTCGCTCTGTTTGCCCCTCCCCTCTCTCGCGCGCATTCTCAATTTTCATTTCTCATTTCCCGATCGTTTCCCTCTCTTTTTCGCCACATTCCTCCACATTTTCCTCTCCCTCCCCTTTGATTCCTCGACATTCTTTCCCTTTTTCCTTCTTTTTCTCTCTCTCTCTTCTTTTCTTTCACTTCTTCAAACTCTCTCAGACTACTACTATTTTCTTCCCCTACCTCGTCCCTCTCTCCCTCACTCTCTCTCTTCCCTGGTCGAAAGCCCTTTCCGCGCGTCTTTCTTCGTTTCGCCAGTGGAAGCTTCCTTTTCTAGGATGGAGGCGAGACAGGCCTCCTCGCGGAGCGTATATACGCGTCAAGTATAATATTCCCTTGGCAGGCCTCGGCTTTTCTCGCATGCGAGTTCAACTCGAGGCCCCTCGACGCTTGTGACGAGCCCAGAGAGAGAGAAAAGTTTTGCTCGATGGGCAACGACGGATTTTCGACGTCGGCGGTGCACCGAAAAGGGATTGCCTCTCACGAAGAACCAGGACACTCGGCGTTATTAAGCTTCGTAGAAACTCTCTTTTCGAAACACGGATATATATATATGTACGTGTATAAATATAGATAATTATATAGCGACGATATCGGATATATAATTGAAGATTTTGAAAGAAAAAGCTTGGATATCGCGTAATTTTAGGATCTTAATATTTTCGAAACTCTTCCTCGGAAAGCTTCGGCAAAAGTCGGGTGTCGTCGGTTCGCGAGTCCGATCGTGGCCGACTTTTGCCGAGTTTAACCGAAGTTAGACTTACGTAGCTCGAATCGAGGATCGAAATCTTATCCGAATTTTCCCGATTCTTTGAACGATTTGTATACACACATGTGTATCTATATATTAGTTTTAGTAGTTTTTAGTAGTTTTTCGACGAGGGGGTCTGATTCTTATCGATCGAACGAATAGTTAAATGTTGCCTTTCCGCCCCTCGCGGGACGTGATCGAATAAACGAGCGGGCTAATTTAATTTTCCCACAAATTAATCTCGACGCATCTATCCAACTCACCGCGACCACTCAGATGAACGATTACGAGCTCATCGCGCCGCTTCCATGCTAATTCCTAACCAGACGTATAATATTCTTATTAAACGCATCCGCGCGTAACACGACTACCTCGGTCGGCACCGTTGTTCCGCACACCTAATCCAGCCACGTTAATCGACATCATTTAAAAGCGGACACAAGATGGAACGTTTATATAATATATATATATATATATATCTCGATAATTATCGGTTTTATCGCGATCGAGTTTCGTTTGGTTAATCTTTCGTCTCTTTGATTAGCGCGTAGCACTGCACGCTCGCGTGTACAGATTAGAAACAGGTAAAGAGGCAAGGTAACTTATCAGAATCGTGGTGTAATTAAAGAGTTGGTCAGTAGAGTAGAAAAAAAAAAAAAAAGGGTTAAGCAGTAATATCTGAATAATTGGAATGAAATTGGAATTATTGAATTTTCTTTTTATGACACACATTCGTTAATGATTAAGATTAATCCAGAATTGTCGAATAATCTAATTTATACTTGTGAAATTAGAATTCTCTCTCTCAGTAGCGCTTATTCGAAGCGAAGGTAATTTCGATAAAACATGCAATAAATGCGGCGGATTGATAAAGAGGCGATAACACATGGGAAGGATTGAATAAACATTCGTTCATTAATGCTTCCTACCTATGATTTAACTATTTTTAACGATTTTTAACCATTCATTCCGATCCTGGATGCTTCATTTGCAGACGCGAACATGCACGTCTTCAGGTGTGTGAAGAATATTTTGTGGGAAAAATTGATGTAATTGAATAGCAATGTTTAATTCGTTTCCCTTTGTATCGATTTAGCATTGAATAAGACCCGTTTGATTATACTGTACCTCCAAACTGTTCTTTTTTTATTACACAGATAAGACGTGTTATTCGTGGTACGGTACATCATTATTTACAATTCTCGCATAAACGAGCCTTTATATGTATATGTGCAATTAAGTCAGTACATAAAATAGCGCAATCAGGTTCGTTTTACTCGATGACTCACAAGACACTTGCCGTGCGGGCGACAACGATTTGGAAGAATTCGGACAAGAATTGGATAAAAATTCTTTTTCTCATTACTATACTTGAATCGAAAGAAAAAGAAGGGGGGAAAGTATTCAAAGATGTTTTCAAAATTTTAACACGAGTGTTAAATAAAATCGAAATATTTATTTCGCGCAACGAAGTCTAAAAAAATTAAAGATCTACTAACAATCATCTATTTATTTTACATTCACACCGTTCGACATCTATCTTTTTATTTTCGACTCTTTATTTTCGATCGTTATAAGGAAAAAAAAAAAGAAAAAAAAAAAGAAAGCTTGCACTCGAAGAATCACATTAATCAGAGGTGGAGAAACGATAAAAACTGGGCCGTGTGGAATAAAAAATTCGAGGCGGACGTTTCATCGCGATCGAAGCGAAGGATCGTCCGATGACTCGCGGCTAAGAGGATCCCGACGATCGATATTAATCGGTTTACCGCATGTGTTTGAACGTTCCTCTTTCGTTTGGACTTCTCGTTAACGTCACCGTCGAATTCGTATCACATGTTCGAATGGAGGAAGAGAGAGAAAGAGAGAGAGAGAGAGAGAGAAAAAAGATATTAAAGTCGAAAAAGTTCTTGCAGCAATTTTGAAATTTTAATTTCAAAAAGTCTTTATCTACGTTCGTTAATTATCATATTTTTTTCTTTCTTCATTTTGTATACACTTTTTTTTTTTAATTATTTTTGTAATTGCTTCATAATTAATTTATTATCATACGTAGCAGAGATAATATTATTGGTTCGGTATACGCGCGAGAAATTTAATAATGAATGCTAGAAACTATACAATATGATGAAATTTTATTTTAAGAAAGTGAGTGAAATTTCTAAAAAGAATTTCCAGATAATAATAATTTATCGTATCAATATATATATATATATATTATGAGATGAATTATTAATTAAATATTAATTAAACGACAACGTAACAAGTTCGTGTTAAGTGTTAAGATTGCGTGCATAAAATGTTGCGTGTATTAAATGGAAAATTAAATTCAATGTTTACTTTGCACCGTGGTTAAGTCCAATTCGAATCAAGATCAAAGTTTCGTTTAAACCTTATCATTACTCTGTTCCCTTAATTTATTTCAATTGGTCTCATCTTTGCCCAATTTTCACTTTTCATCTAATTTAATTTTCGTACAAATTTTTTTCACATCTACCTCGTTAATTTGTAATTTTAATCTGATTGAAACGCGAATCAGAGGATGAAACATTACCTTTAATAGAATAAAAAAAAAAAAAAAAAAAAATCTGAAAGAAAAGATCATAGAAATATATATTTTGGAAAACCTGTATATACAAATAATATTTCTTTTTTCATCGCGAATTTTCAACACGGAAAATATTAGACGGACGAAACCAGCCTAATATATATATTTATCGTTTCATCTTTTTAATAATTAAAATTACCTATATTACCAATATTAATTTTCAAAGAATACAATAATATTGAAATTAACGATTCGAAAAAGAGAGGAGAAACAGAATTAGAAGAAATAATTTATCATTGCTCCATCTTCGGATGGAGATCGAAGGAAAAAAAAAAAATTATCCTCGAGAGAAGTGATAAAAGCGCATACTCCCTGCTCGTGGCGCGAGACGCGACTGAAGAGAAACGAATCGAACGCGTCTACGCGGCGGAAGCGGATAGAGTAGGGCGCGTGCTCGAAACGTTCTATTCTCTCTTCCTCTTTTTCGTACGTTCGCCTTCCCTCGTGGCCGAATGCCCACCCGATCAGATGATACCTCTCACGCACGAGCACGCCGATACGGGTCTTGTCGATTGGCGTTCGATACGTGGGGGAGGGGGTAGAGGGGAAGAGGAGGGGGTGTTTCCCCGAAAAAAAGAAAAAAAAAAAAGGGATTGGAAATATTCCATTGAACGCGAAAGTGAAGGGTGGTGAACGGAACACGATGGATGGGTTCTCTCCCTTTTACCACTTTTTCTTTTTCCCGTGTATTTTTGGATCGTTTGGATTTTTTTTTTTTTTTTTTTCCTTCTTCTTCCTAATCTTTCACTATTAAATTTGTTCTCCTCTCGTGAACTTTCATTCGAAATTTGTATATGTTGTAATTGCTAAGTCGGTAGATTTCTGCTTGGCAAATATATAGTGTATATATCTTTATTTTTCGTCGAGGATAGATAAACGATATTCAAAACGTACGAAGAAAAAAAAGAAAAAAAAAGAAAAAAAAGAAAAAAAAAGAAAAAAAATGTGAAAATTCTTTATTCTTAAATGAAGAGAAGGAAAGGAAAAGATCTTAAAACGTAATTAAAATTTCTCAACAATGACAATTAACGAATCACAAAAAAGCAGAGATTAAATAAGCGAGGGGGAGAGGGAAAGTTATCCGGGCGAAGAATTCCATCAAACCGTGTCGGAGATATGGCTCTCTCGAAATAAAGAAAGAGAAAAACCGAAGGAAATCCCCGAACATAACGAACGAGGCGTGGAGATAAGTGAGCGAGCAGCAGCATCTCGCAGCTGATGGCCTAATCATCGGGGCCAGGCTTGCCACGGCTTGGAAACGGCACGGAGGCGACGTCGGCCTGTTACTATATCAGGCGACAGGCGTGACGATATCGTAAAGTAACGTCGCTGTTTTCCCACCGGGCTGTCGCTGTATTTTCGAGCCGGCCTGCAGTTTATCCAGCACCAGTCACGGATGACAACGGTGCACAGCGGTGCCCGGTTGGCTACCTTACTTGACCCCCGCACAACGAGGGACAATTGGGTGTAACAGTCTCCCATTCGTTTGTCCGTCCGTCCATCCGTCGAGCATACGATGCCTCGTGCGTGTATACGTGTATGTACAGACCGTGTTTCTCTGAATCCACGCCCGTGTAACACGTCCATTATGCCCGGGGTGCAAGCCAACCTTGTTACACGCGTGTGACCCCCTTTTCCTTTTTTTTTTCTTCTTCTTTTTTCTCACACCAGGATCACCCGTTTTTGGATTCTTTTGGATCCCCTTTTCGTATTGGTTTAATTTTTGAGATGTACTTGCGAGTTTTGTATTTTCTTTTTTCTTTTCTTTTCTTTTTTTTTTTTTCGTTGGACGAAGCTTTCGATTTTTACATGATAATGATTTTAAGAATGAGCTTTTTCGATGATTTCATAAGATACATTGTTATTCTCCAATACATACTCAGCTAATGTAAAGTAATGTAAAGTAATCGACGAGATTAAGAATCGAGTAACACGATTAACACGTACGTAAAATATTAAGCCATTAATTAGTTCGTAGGAGAAATTTAAAGGAGAAAAGAAAAAAGATCCAAAAAGATCCATCTCCCCTTCAGCCTTTTCTCACGTATGGAAAATTTTCCCCTTTCGATGTTCGAACGCAATTCCACTACGTTCGTGAAACGAATCGTTATCACCTGGGTGGCACGATTAACCGGCCCGATCATCGACGCCTTCGTTCGATAACAGAACGATCGAATAGTAGTCTCCATTTCCAGCCTGTTATTTTTCCGCGGACGGCCACCTCCCTCCGCCACGTCAAACATCTACACGGAGAGTTGCTCGCCTCAGGCGTCGTCGCCATTCGCCTCCTCCTCCTCTCCTCTCCTCTCCTCTCCTCTCCTCCTCTCTCCTCCTCTCTCCTCCTCCTCCTCCCCATCTCGGCCTTCCTTTTTTTTTGGGCCGCACACGTGTGAGGTTATCCCGGCGACGGTGACCCCGGTCGTCCTCCCCTCCCCTGCCTCCCCTTCCCTCCCCCCCCCCTCCTTCCCGCCAAGAATCAGAAGAGCTCCGACGATCATCACGGATCCCCCTGACGCAACCTGAACAAGCTCCGGAGCATTCGTTCCCGATGACGTCAGGCGACCAGCGCCCTCTCCTCGACCCCTCTCCACTCTTCGTCTCGTTTGCGAGACGAATACGTTTGCCACGAAACGGGCGCAAGACGCTCGGTATCCTTGGACTGGGCGGAGATACGAGTGGATACGCGAGTGAAGCGTTCGAAGTTTTTTTTTTTTTTTTTTTTCTTCCTCTTTTCTTTTTCTCTTCTTCTTTTCCTTCTTCTTCTTTTAGGTTAGGTTCTGGTCTGGAAATGGGCGTTCGAGGGGGTATACGAGACGATTCGAAAATTTTTTCAGAGTATTATTTCGGATATTAATTTCGGTGATAGGAGAAATCTTTTTTCTTTTTTTGATTAGCTTTTAATTTTCGCGCCAAAACGAAATTCGAGCAACGTCGATTTACAAGAAACAAATTGTCGTTTCTAAAATGGTCGTAATGATCGTTCTTTCGCATAAAATAGTAAGAAGAAGAGAATTCGTCGAGATGCAATTAACACTTCCTTCTTCTAAGAATTCGATTTCACTATAAAAGTGAAGTGTGAAAAAAAAAAAAAACGTTCATTCTTAATCGAAGAGAAATTAAAGAATTTATTTAAAAGGAAACGATGTATAATCTTCTTACGTAATAAAATATGAATATTCGTAAGGAAAATATCCGAGCCATCGTAGGTATACGATATAAATTTTATTACATAAGAAAAAGAATAAATTACGTTACGTATTTCCTAATTTTTTAACGCAGAGGATCGATCGTTATATCTGTCTGTGTGTATATACGTTACCGTATAAATACTTGCATCTTCTGGCTGGATGGAAACGTTGGAAACAGGCCACACTTTTTGCCTCGTGCGCAACACTCGGTGATGGGTTGCAGGTGTGTCCTCTTGGACTCCTCTTTCCCCTTTCCGGAGGTTGCAACATGGCGCTGGCGAAACGTTTCTCGGTTTTCGAAAGGGACCGTTAGAGGATGCAGGTCGGTTTGGTCGGTTTGTTTAGAGAAAGAAGCGACTCGTTCGCGGATGATTCATTCTACGTGGGTTATAGGTGGTGCAGAGCACCGTGGAGAGTATTGAACGACGCTTCTTGGTCGGTTCGTCCATTTATTTTTCGAGATTAATCGATCAAATTATCCCATTGTCGTTTCAAAAGTATTTTGGATCCAGCTATTTTTAGACCCGAACTTCTTGGTCTCTCTTGATCTGATAATTAAGATATCTTGAATACTCGTTTATGGATGTCGATTTCACTTAAGAAACTCGACAAAATTAATTTTTACAATCGGCTATTGAATCAAATAATCGCTGGAAAAAAGAAATATCGAGTGGAGGCACGTCACAACAAAACATTGGTCAAGATGAAACGCGGAGGAAAGGCGATTCGACAAAGGATGGTCGACAAGGATACGCAACAATGGGCGATAAAAATCGGTCGAATAATGGAAAGAGAAACGCGCAAGGGCGCGAGCTCTTGGTTGACTTTGTGAGGTAATTACCAGTGACCTTGAGACCCGTTCACCGTACGAGTAGCCGTGTATTTATAGGCCGTCGGATTTGGTAGGCAAATGAGCCGAAATTGAGAGGCGCTCGCCGTGTATTCGGTGGAACAAGGATGGAGAAGCAGTGACGGAGGATGAGAGAGGAAGAGAGAGACGAAGATAGGTGCTTCACCCCAGTCAAAACACACGGCCCTGAAATCACCGGTAGGCCACGATCATTTGCCCATTATCCACGTCGAGCTAAATCAAACCGGTCCACCGATTCTCTCTTCACGGTTCTAATGGTCCAATTTCTTTTATCCTCCAACCGGGAGTGCCTGTTCTCGGTCGAGATGCATGGCAAACCGTGCGACCTTCCGTGAACGATTTACGAGCGGACCCGTTCCGCGCTGTGTGAACGTTTCTCCCGATTAACGCGTCTCTGCCGTGCGTTTAAAGAGAAAAGCCGAAGGAAAGGTGTGGTCTTGTGTATCCATATCCACTGCATATCTTTAGTTTCTTTACGTACGTATCAATTCTTCGAATCGTAATACCTTTTCACGAAATTATTATTAAAAAAAAGAAAAATTGGCTACGTAACAAACCGAACCGTTAAAATCCCCCTTAACGAGCCTCACAAGAGCCTCATAAGATCAATCCTCCATCGTGGCAAACAGTCAATCGATCGTTCCAAGTCCAATAAAAAAGATGCAGTGTGCAGGCAGCCGGGCAGCTCGGTCGTCGCGTGACTTCGGCGCGCAATTCATCGTCGTCCATCTTTAGCAACCGCGCCGAAGACAAAAGACAATCGTCCGTGGCGATCTCGCGCCAGCGTGTCCGGCCCCGCCGCTGATTGGTCGGACACCGGCTACTGGACCCGGTTGACCCCTAACCCCGGCAAACTCGCTCGGCTTTTATCGTCTGGAATTGCCGTGTTGGTGGCGAGTTGGTACAACACGAGGCGCGCGAGCGGGTGAACGCACACGCGCGCTTTATGGCCGCGTATCCGCACGGTGGGAGCGGAATTCTGTGCTGAGCGACAAACAATTGCCGCCAAGTGGCTTAATTGCAGCCAACTAAACAAACGTTCCAACCGTATCTCCCTGGACGCGCGCAGCTCCCTCTGTGCCCCTGGCAGCGGGCAACTCGGCCCGCCGCCCCTGCCAGTAGGCAATTTCTTCGGTCTTATAGGCCGGGTTCCAGGCCTGCCCGCCACGGTGGATAATTCTGCGTGGATGTCCACTTCGCTGCGCTTTCTTTCTTTCTTCCTTTCTTTCTTTTTCTTTTTCGTATTCTCTGTATGTTTCTTTCGTTTTTCTCTTTCTTCTTTTTTTTGTCTCTTTGCACGAGTGTCGTTCGAGGCGAGGAGAAGCTTACGCGGGGATCGTGAGGCCAAGTTATTACGCGCCGTGACGCGTTTGTCACCTCGTTAATGAAGACGACAAATACAGATCTTGAGGGTTGAGAACCGGTACGTTAGCGGCTGTGAACCGAGCAAAAGAGATGCTGCGCGTCATCCTGTCGTATATAGGTATCTCTTATTTGGTTTTAACGGGGGATCGTTATATCGGAATCAGTTGGTTTTTTTTCTTTCTCTCTTTCTTTCTTCTTCTTCTTTTTTTTCTTTTTTTTATACAAGAGTGATTTAAACAAACGGGTCAACGTTTCGCGTATGTGTCGTTCTTGTTAGTTTATCTAGCTGGTGATACGGTTCGTCACACAGTTTGCACAGTGATGAAGCAATTGTCACTGACGCGAGAGGGAGTCAACTGGTGGCGTGAACTTGGTTTCTCTTCTTCTTCTCGTTTCGGTTTTATTGTTTTTCCTTTTTCTTTTTTTTTTTTCTTTGAGCTTGCATCCTGGCCGGAATTTCGCCTTGCAACTTCGTTAGCGTCAACAAATTTAACAAAGACAAATTCAACCGCGTCTCTGAACATCTCGCATACCAAGATTTTTTTTAAACAGACCTTACTTTACGACTCGGCTATTTTCGCTATTATCAAGAGCACTTTTTCTTCTGCTCTTATTATTCGAATCTAAAATAAAACAAGAAACGATATATCTAAAATCACCCAACATTAATAAAACGTTTAGGATTAACAATTCCTAATTAAATGGATTTCCTTTTTCCAAAAGAAGCTATTCGATCGAGTAATTTCCCGTCCTGGCAACGGCCAATCACGGACGGCAAAGAGAAAAGAAAAGAAAAAAAAAAAAAAAAAAAGAATCCGCGAAATCGTTACGGCCAATCTCCTAACCTAAACGAGCCATAAATCATAGAAGGGACAGGGTATCCTGAGGTCACAGGTACTAATGAACAATGTCCTCTGGGTTTCTCTCTCTCCGCCGGCCGTCTATCTTCTCTCTTTCGCCCCGTCTCACCTACGCACGGGCCGCCCCACTTCCGCCGGATGTACCCTGATAAATGGGAATCTCGGCGAGCGCACGGCCAGTCGGCCGTATACACCTACGACAGAGCGCACCGCGCCGAATGAGAAACGAGCCGGGAGCGGTGCTCGTCTTCGAGGCCGGCAACAAGAAGCAGGGGGAGAAAAATGAGAGAGAGAGAGGCCACACCGGCCGCAGAAGGAAGCGTCGAGTTAACCGATTTCACCGAGACGCTTCCACGAACCAAGCTTTTGGATTACGTTGTGATCGTTGATGTTATAGATTGGGCCTCTCCACCTTTTTTAAAAATTTTATGGAAACAGATAGACTTTACTTAAATTCTAAAGGAATATCCATAGATAATTATTTGGAGAAAAGTATTTGGTTTGTTCGAAGCTTTTATCTTTTTGAAAATTTTACGAAAATAAATAAATTTTATTTAAATCCTATGTGAAAGGAATAAAAATAAATATCTATGGATAATTGTTTGGAAACGAGAAAAAAGTATTTGGTTTGTTCGGAGCTTTTATTTTTTTGAAAATTTTATAGAAATAAATAGACTTTACTTAAATTCTACGTGAAAGGAATAACGAAATATCCATAGATAATTATTTGGAAACGAGAAAAAAGTATGAACTTTGATTTGTTCGGAGCTTTATGAAAATAAATAAGATTTTATTTAAGCAGTTTACTATTTAATTGCGTAAAGGAAGTAACGTAGTAAATATCTTTAAATTTGAAGTCTATTTATTTTCATTTATTATCTCATTAATCATCGATAATTGGTAATTTTGAAACGACAATTTTTAACAATTTTCAGCATACCTGAAAATCGTCTCCATTATATCAAGAGATTGATACAAAATGGAAATTATTTCGAGAGAATGATAGTTAAGAAAAGAATTTCTTTCTCCGTGAATATTTTTATATCTCGCTATCGAGTTTTTAATTTGTAACTAATATATATTAAAATAACTCGCACAGCTACGATTCTCAACCCTTCGATATCGAGTTAATTATAATCGCAGTAGAGCATCGATTATTCGAACCCAATGTTGCATCTCCCCTATCCCCTCCCCTGTCGTCTTGGAACCAATTATAACAATTATTTTCCGCAATTTCGAAACAGCAACACTTCAAGTATAATCCAAGTATAATATGTTCGATCATCGAAACAAGCTTTGATTTTCCAAATCATCTCTGTCAATTAACGCTCCATTGCATTTCTAATCACACACACACACACACACACACACACACACACACACACACACACACACACACACACACACACACACACACATATATATCTTCTCACGAATGTGTACGAATAAATTAATAACGGCTCGATTTCTTAACGCGTTTCCTATTACGATTCTAATTATACGAAAATAGAAGAGGGAGGAGGGGGAAAACGACGGATTCTTGGTTAAAAATCGTTCTCGTCCCGACAGTATCCCGGATGTCGACGAATTTTAATGGTGGGACAGAGTCGCGGGAAGATTGAAATCGATTTAAATTCTAAAAACGGATTGGATCGGTCAACCGGTTATGCTTATCGGTGATAGCGTTCCACGAGTCGTGGAAAACAAAAAAGAAAAGAAAAAAAGAAAATATTCGACACTCGCCTCGGATTATTTGATTTACAGTATTTGATTGCCGGTCTGGTTCATCGGGTACAAGTAAAATGGGGGATGATTATTGGCTTCTTTATTTTGCATATGAGAATCGAAGCTCCGAAGATACGATAGGTAATTTTCGTTGATTTTCCGAGTGAACGTGTAATTATTGAAAAATTTTTAATGATAGAATTGCAAAAAAAGAGAAGAGAAGAAAAGAAAAAATTGAATTAATAAAGAAATAATAAATGGGGAAAATTACGCTTCACTCGAGATACTTAATAAATATCTCGTGAACGCACTTAATAAGAGAATACGTAACTACTCAAATATCGAATTAAATATTCATCCAGCCAATACCAATAAACATACACCCATCTTGCAAAAATAACATTCGCTTATTTTTAATTCCTTTACATCACCAATTAAATCCAAATTAATTGTGAAAAACTCGAAATCAAGTTTATTTATTTATCGATATATTGAAAAAGACAATTTCGTTGATAGACACTTGCCAACCTTAACTTTCCGCCTTTTGGCGCCACCTGGCCGGGCCGGAAACGAAACAACCGGCTGCCACCTGTACTTATATTAAATTCTTAATGAAAGATTCTTAAAATAACCCGTATATCTCGGAGGATGAAGCGAGTTGTGTCGGCCAATAAATTCCACCGATTATTAAAAGGCAGGCTCGTTGCGGTGGCCAACCTTTTCCTTCCATCCCGCGATCATGAGCGGAATGCGCGGGAGGATTGTAACGGTAGAATCTCTCCTCGAGGACGGTGTCCCGATCCTCTTCTTGGAACCGATGACAGAAACCGATGTCGCGATTTCTCAGGAAGCCTCGTACCGATGTAAAATCATCGGTCACTCTCAAAGGAGGCTATTCGTGTCAATGATCCTTTCCTCTCCTTTTTTCCCCTTTTCCCCCCCCCCCCCTTATTCTTCCGTTTTACGCTTTCCCCTCCACCTCTCTCTCAAGCAGCATTGTGCAATTCACGCGATACCAGGTAGGCGGAAAGATTTATCGCGCGCCGGTATCCGGTATATGGGTTAATGGATTCACCTTTTATTCGCGATCCCGACCATCAATTCGCCCATGCGATTTTCTACGCCCTGTTATGGTTAATATATATATATATATATATATATATATATATCGTGCATAGTCTTAGTACATATCTGGACCGTGGGAGATTAACGAAAATAGCGAAATGGCAAGAAGAGGATTTTGAAAAGGGGAGTGGGAAGATGGTTTTCACTTTTATACCCCTTCAGATTCGGGGATGTGACACTCTCGGCTCACATCATCGGCGCGCACACTTTTTGCACGGCCTCCACAGCAACACCGGCGCGGACAAAATTGCGGCCTGTATCAATTGGCCGTGCTCTCCGCGCGACGCGTACACCGGTCGACCTTCTGCAGTTGCAACACGAGACCTGACACAGATAGGAGAAGTCCCTATCCCGGCCAGGCCTGTGCGCGCCTTGCGAAACCGCCGAGCTCTCGCCTCGTTTCGTTCGCCTGGGTGACGAGGAAAGGACCGATCGTGTCGGCGATCGATTCGATGTGATCAAGGTGGAAAATTTTAAAGAGAATTTTAAAATCTAGTTTTCACTAGAGTAACATTATCGGTCGGATGAAGCTGTGTATATTATATGAAATTATATATTATATATAGTGGAGGGAAGGAAGAACAGATCTTCGATTCGAATAGATCGTTCTTTAAATATCATCATCATCGTCATCCACGCGGATTATCCACGGGCTTATAATCGTATAACGGTCGTTACTCGCGTTCAATATACAGTCGAAGAGCTGCACATCTCCCTTCCTGTCTCCAAGCACACACCACGAGCGTGTTCTTTAAATACACACCCGTCCACTGTGTACATTACTTGAAATAATCGTTTGTCAATATGCGTAGATCATTCCTTAAATACCATAGACAACACTTATCCTCGCCGTGATATCACAAGTATCCACCAGCCAAGTACCATTATTGTTTAACCAACAACGTTATATATATATATATATATATATATATATATATGGTCGCTTTATATCTTCTTTTCGAACACGTTTACCCTCGAATCAGCCAAATCGTATTATTTATCCGCGGACAATTTTTCTTTCCCTCCCCCTCCAAGAGCGGCGTATCGATCCTCGAGATTCTCGACGTGCCTCGATCTCCCACGGCACGTCGCCGAGCCGAGGCGTAAGTAATTTGCGTTCGGACGAACCGCAAGCCGCCGCCGCCAGCTCTCGATCCGGGACAATAAAGTCCACGGCCGTTCCGTGGGTGTACGGAAAGTACGGCTGTGTCGGTGAGTTTCGAGCGTGGCGCAATCGCGGACGAAGACAATCGCGATTCCGTGAAACGCGAGAGGCTCGCCTTCTCCGATAGATTCTCGGACTTTTCGATCCCTCGAATTTTTAACACTTTTCGGTTCTCTTCCTGGCAATCTATTCCGTATTTTTTTTGAGTGTTGTTTTTTTTGAATTTACGGGAAATTTAAATTTATTTCTTCGACGTTTGAGAGGAAAAATATTGTTGATATTATCGAGGTTGATAATTTAAGTAAGAGATATATCGTTCAAGTAGTGGTGGTTCTTGAATCGGCCGCCAGATGCCTCACAAACTGTTACTTTCTCGCTTCTACGTTTTCGAAAAACGAAAGAAAGTAAATAAAAATAAATGAATAGATAAATTTGGAAAACTGTTTCTCTTCGCTCGTCGAATTCGCTATTTTATTTTCGCTGCTACTAGTACCGTGAGTGGTAAAAAAAACTCGAGTGCAATAAATAATTATAAAATTTTTTTTCACGAAGCGGAGGTACGTTAAAATAGTGAATACCGCTTTATATTTCCTCGCCGCGTCCTCTCTTATTAAGAATTACGGTGACGGCGGTGGTGGTGGTGGTGGTGCGAAAAGCACGTGGGGGCCGTTTGTGGGGAAAAAAGTTGAAAAGCTCTTTTGCACCTCTCGCGCGAGAAAATCGTTCGACAAGTGGCGGTGGTTGCACTGGCGCTAACGACGCGTTTGCATCTTGTTGCAGGAAAACATCTCGACCCCGGAGCCAGCCGACATATCCGAGGAGGATCACTACTCGAGTAAGCAAAACCTTTCATTACTCGTACACGCACACATACACATACATATACATACACACACTCGTGGACCTTGTTGTTCTTCCATTCGTGTCGGAGGCGATCGCGGCCCGCGACGTTTTTTCATGTCACGCTCTTACTTATGTACGCGCACCGCGTTACGTAGAAAAATTGATTTGACGGTGACGCGTAGAGACTTTTTGCCAGAGAATTCTCCGCTCTAATTAATCGATTGCAATGATTTTTTTTAAATTCCGTTCTTTCACATCGAAATATATGTAAAATTGTTCGATATTTCCCATGCGAGTCTCAGATATTTTTGGTGCAACGTGAAACGTTAATGATCTAGTGATTTTTCTTGGTGACCCCTAGATATTCAGAAGCTAATTTCGAAGAGGAATTGAATTACGATTTTTTTTTGATATTTCGAGGATTGTAGATTTTGAAATGTATATTGGAAAGTTTCTAAAAATATTAATAATTGCGATCGGAATGAAAAAATTTCGCGGGGATTTTATTAAATTTCCGAATGTATATATTTCGTAATATTAGAATAGATATCGATGCATGTATTTAATATCATCGTACAAAAATCCTTATTCCATATTTTATCTCCTTCTCACACGTCATTTTAAATAATAAGAGGAAATATATATATATATGTACAAATAAATCCATTGTAAATAATATACACACGTTTAATTTTAACAACTTTAGTTTACCATAGAAAATTGTTCAATGCAAAAACCGGACAAGCATAAATTCCTACCTTATACCCAAACTTTTATTCATCCCTCTTATCCCACGTATCCTCGTATCTTTCCACTTTAAAAGATACTCCTTAAGAGAAACCCAAGTGCAATATCGCTGCATTTTTAAAAAAAGAATCACGCCTCTCAAACTCTCGAATTGTCATTTCGAAGGGACGACACGAGAGACGAGGGTCTAGTCACCCCTCTCATCCCCATGAAAAATCCGCACGAAACCAGCCACAAATTAAAATCATTCTCAACAAAGATCGACGAACTCTAGCCAGAGAGACGGCGAATCGTTCAATTTGACGTTCGTTGTCCCCTTGCACGGGGTCAGGTCGGCGTCCATTTCGAGAATCTGACCCAAATCGTACACGATGGTGGCGTCGCGTTTCTGCATTATTGAACAGGCTGAATGATTTAGACGTCACGCCGTTCCCCGTCACCCGCCAACTTTATCCGGCTGCTAATAAATCTCTCCTTCTCCTCCCTCCCTCTCTCTCTCTCTCTCTCTCTCCTCTCCCCTCTCCTCTCTCTCTCTCTCTTTCTCTCTCTCTCTCTCCCGGTGCTTTCGTTCTGCCGCGACACGAGTACCCTTCTACGTGTCACTGCTAATTCTCCCGCTCGAACGAATCGACGCTGGAACTGGAGGGAAATCTCGAGTGCGGCGAGATACTCAGCCGATCATGGCTTCGTGATACGATCATGGGGGTGGAGAGATATCGATCCTCATGGTCGCTTCGACTCACCCATGTGACTCACTTTGTCTAGGTCTTCTCCACTTCTTTTTTTGTTTCTCGTTTTTATTTTTGTTTTTTTTTTTTTTTTCACGAGATGGTGCAAGGCGAGGTGATGCAATTCGCGCGGAAAATTGTAAGTAGGGAATTATATTGGGAATTCGTTCAAACGTTTCCATTTGTTTATTTATTTATTTTTTTAATTTTTCACGGTGTTTGTTCACTTCTAACTCTTACTTTTTACATCGATGATGGTGTATTAGACTCGTATGTAATTTTAAGTAAGTAGGAAATTGTGAACGGAGGATGATTATTAATTGATTTATTTCGTGCAAGTTTAATCTTTGATATGAAGGAAGTAATAACATCGAGTCTTATGTAATATTCTTTAAAAAAAAAAAATTTGATTAATTTATCTCCTTCCTCTCTCCTGTGCCAAAAGCGTTCAAATTTCACAAATTTATTCCTCTCGCGAAAAGTAACTAGCACGAATTCTTACGTATCGGCTAAAAAAAGGAGAGAGAGAGAGAGAGAGAGAGAGAGAGAGAGAGAGAGAGAGAGAGAGAGAGAGAGAGAGAGAGAGAGAAAGAAAAAAGGAAAAATTCAAATATCGAATGTAACCAGACTCGTTAATGCAAAAGCAAAGAGACTTTTCTGACGCGTAATATTCTCGAGGGTTTAGCACCTGAGGTTGGCCGAAGTGTCAGTTTCATACAATCTGGGTAAACGATATCTCTAGGCAGTGTGTGAAACGCGGTTTTAGGTGAAAGAAGGCGTGGCCACCTTTATATATACATACACACACATACACGCATACATACGTATATATATATGTGTATATATATATACATCACGCAGGGTGAAGCTTTAAAATCTTCCAATCATTGTTGGTGAAAAACTTGTGTCACGAGTAGTCACACAGAGGGGAAGAGGGAGGTCCGGTGTATCGAGTGGTGTATAATCGAAGATACGCTTCTAATGGAACCAGATTTCTTTTTAACGTTCGCCCAGGAAGGAAACGTTTCCCCCTGATGTGCGCGAGAGAGGAAATTTTAATCCGTCCTAAAAAGGATACGCGACAAGAACGTATGCCCAAGAATCACGTATGTAAATCTATACGTATATGGATGGGTATCTTTGAAGTTCCTCCATTAATTCAAGCAATCTTTTTTTTTTCTTCGTTTTTTTTTTTTTTTTTTTTTTCTCAACGGTGTTCCTCAAAGGTTTGCATGAATATACAAGATACGGCAATAACGATGGTTCAATCTTGCATCGACTCTCTCTCGTCCCTTTTCCCTGCTAAAAAAAAAAAAAAAAAAAAAAAGCTAAGTCTAAACTCTCTGGAATAATCTTTCTCCTCTTCTTTTATTTCTTTTTTTTTTTTTTTTTTTTTTCTTTGGCACCGAGTTTCATTTCCTAGGAGGTCGAGATTGGGCGGTTTAAAGTTAGGGTGGGGATGAATTTTAAAAAATTAAAAAATCGAGGAAACGATATGATAGTCGAAATTCGGATGGCCACGATTTGAATTCATTTCATAACGAAATGAAATTTGGCAGACTATAATATCACTCGTTGCAACGTGGTAAAAAAAAAAAAGACAATATATTTCATTTGTAACAAAAAAAAAAAAAAAGAAAAAAAAAGAAAGAAATTTGATCGACCCATCCTGTACTCTGTGTTTCGAAGAGGGGTTAATTTGAAGAGAAAGGACATTTCACGTGCACCGATTTATTATTATATGCCTAACCCTTTCAGGTATAGATTGTTTTTTATGCCACGCATCAATATCGACAGATTATTTAAAGGGGTTGGGGTTGTTCGTAGCTTGAACACGCTTTTACTCTATTTATATAGACATAATGAAAAAAAAAAANAAAAAAAAATAATAAAATAAAATAAAAGTAATTGTTTCATGGTTTAAATAATAAATGTACATCGCCGTTTTACCGATGTTACATTTAACAATATAGCGTGTACGATTTCGAAGTTTCTTTTTTTTTTTCCGCGAATATCGATAGAATAATAAAATAGAAAACACACCGTTCACGTGGAGAAAGACTGAAGAGATACTTAAGTGCACGTGTACTCGAACAGTTCAAAATCGATTCACTCTAAAACGAAGCCTTATGCCTTATTCGCGGATGTACACTGTCACTACGAGTTTCATTGCATCTCTAATGAAGAACTCGTGATGGATTTTTTTATTTATTTATTTATTTTTTCAATGGAAAAATAAATGGAAATTGAAATCTTTAAAATATAAAAACTTGTAGAGTTTAGGCTTTATTAATTATTGAGATTATAAAAATAAAGATAAGAAGCTGATCAGATAGAACAACTAGTGACATCTAGATAAGAAGAGTGTATTATTTTTGGAACGATATTAATTGCAATATTCTTGTTGCAAGATAAACATGATATATCCATAATTGTCCAAAATTCAAACATATACTTTATTATCACTAATAAACTATACAAGCAAAAAAAAAAAATTCTTAAATATCTCTTAAACTTATAATAAATTTCTTGAAAAATTTATTAATATCGAATATCTCAATTATTAATTTCTTCTAAAAATTTTCTAAAAATCTCCTGTTAATTACATTATTACATAACTAAATTTTACATAATGAAATTTATTATTCACTAGATATCTATCTCGCCAAAAAAATTAAATACCTAACGACACGAACGATCAATCTTCCACGAATATATTAAAATAAATAAAAAAAAAAAAAAAAAAAAATCAACGTAAAAGCGAGCCGATTCGTACTCGTCACGAGTGTGCAACGTATTTATTAGCATGTACCGACACTTCAACCTCGTAATCTCGTTACCGCGGCCTCTTACATAAAAGAAATGCACTGGCGCGCGATGACGTTGCTTCGCGGTTCCAAGAAACGACCGATTAATCAGACGTGGATCTTCGCACCCATGCTGTCCTCTTTCGATGATCTCAAAGCATTTCGATCGGATGAAATTGTTCGTTAACGATCCTGTAAGAGTTATAATATTCCACGCGATATTACACGACGATACGATAAAAACATCTAACCTAACCTATCCAAGCGTTGCATTTTTCTTGCTTCTGGATTTTATTTTCACGAAATTTCTCGAATTTGACGAATTTTTCGCGAAATTTCGAAGTTCTTGATATTTAAGAATTGGAAATTTTTGTTATTTTTTTTTATCCCTTTGCGTGAAAACTTAAAACTCTCGAAATTCATAATTTAATTTAATCTAACCTAATCAAGCGTTTCTCTTGTTTTCACGTTTGATTGAATCTAGAAATGGGTTGAGTTTTAAAAGTGAATAGAAAATATAAAAACAGATGGATAATATACGATAAACAACAATGTTCTAATAATGATAGGTGGAATTGATAAAATCAAAGCAAAAGTATGGCTTCCTTTTTGAAATTATTCCGATGAACAAACGCTTTTTACATCGAATATTTTAGGTTATTTTCTTCTCGAAAATAAATTGTGTCTTGTATACCGAGGTTCGAAATTTGCGCTTCAGGGATCTCTTCAGGCCTCGTTAACCACATCCAAACTTTACTTTGGTGTTCTAAGTTTGCAACGTTAACTGACGTGCATGACGACTAAAAAGATGATCAAATTCCAAGACAATGTTAGGATAGTACGTGAACTTAGTGACTTTGTGTTAATAAAAGCTCAGAATGATATTTATTGACAGTGACGGAGTGTCTAAAACGAGTAACCGTGAATTTTGATGCTTTTTCGATTATTTTTGGAACAAAGTTTATCAGAAATTACAGAGAATCGAATAATAATTGTATAATAATCGTATAATAATTGAGTATATCATTATTTGAATAATGTATATTAATAATTTAAATGATATAAAAAAAGAATTTTTTATCATTGTTAATCGATTTTAAAAAATTAAAAAAATTCATGGTATTCTATTAATCAATGGGATTTAAAAATTCTATTGCACGGTAATCGTGATACAGAAAAAATTATGGATTTCATTAATAATTAAATTAAATAATATAATAATATAATGAAACGTTACGAGTTTCCACACTTTGAATAGAGCCTTGTTGATTACTTGATTTAGCATACAGTTTTATTTGAAACATTTCATCGTGCATAATTGTATTCAATTTCGTTTTTACACACAATGATTTTCTTTAATAAAAAGAACAGGAAACACGATGGATTCGTAGATCGGATTAATTGTATTTATAATTTCATTATAGGTTAATTAAACGTAATTGCGTTTGAGATATTTGTATGGTTACAATTTTATAATTATGATATGTATTTAATATACGAAATACGAATCCCTCATTTTATGAATTTTATAAGACTCATATTCAAATTTAATTGATAAAAATAAAAAAGCATTAACATTTAAATATTTTTAATTTGTATATTTAGTTGCACTAACAAGAAAATATCAGTAAACGATACACGTCAATTTTGTACACGACAATCAAACCTAACCTAAATCACTCCTCTTATTTCTTCTATTTAAAATCTTTTAAATTTAGTAAGAAAATAGTTTAAATAAAAGCTATATTTCTAAAGAATTATAAATCTATGGAAAGAATGAATAAATAATACGACAGAATTCTCAAATAACCTAAAATTCTCGAAACTTGCAACGATATGAAATTTTATTGTTACTCACCAATCTCTGATGTTTTCTTATTTCATAATACAATTATTTTGCATTTTAACTCGATTAATAATCCCTCACTGATAAATTATTCGTTCACTTAACTACAAATAGAATTTTTTTACTTGTTTCACGTGTCACTATATACTACGCAATACCGTTTTAACGAGTAACACTGATCGTCCAAATCTCGATACGCGTACCTATCGATTGTTACCCGAGTTCGACTATCGAAGCGAAGTAACTAATTTCACGGTTGACTCGACGTAGTCTCGCCAAAAAATTCCTTCAACGAGAAATTCTCGATGGAACTTGTTGCGAATAAACTCATCTTCGGATACGAGAGAAATCTTTATCCACGCGAGACGGTGAAAGATCGATAATCGAGCGCGTGTATGATCGAGATACAGCTCGTATTCATCGGCCATGAGGTTTTAATTGACACTCGACTGTCGCGTTTCTTCGTCACATTTCATCGCATTTTCATTTTTATTCGTAGTGTTTTATTTTTATTCGTTTATTCTTTTTTTGTTTTTAATTTTTGTTGATTGAAGAATAAGAGAAATGAGTGTGGAAATTTCATAAGAATTGTGTTTGGTGTTTTTTTAATTCTTTGATACAAGGATGAATAAGGTTAGAATTATTAAAAAATATTTGTACATATTCTAATTTTATGATTAAGTGTTTTTTTTTATTACATTTTATTCTCATAGTTTTAAAATTTTGTCATTATATATGAAGATACTAGTAAATGATATGAAATTAAAATATATACATTACATTTTAAATAATAAAATGAGATGAATGAAATGTATGAAATTTTGTGAGACACACTGAGTGTATGACGTATGTCAGAACACACTATTATTTAAAAATATTAAAAATTCTATTTTCAATAAGACTTTAGCATTTGATATAAATTTACTTTTATTTTTTGATAAATATATATTATAACCTCTTAAAATCATTCATCTTTTTTTCGATCATACACTAATTTTTCTAAAATATTAAATTTCCTCTGTTATCACATCATATCATACTAAATACGTATCTAATCATATTAAAACTTTTTTTTAGAAAAATTAATACCAATATTTAAGGTTAAATTTTTTTCTCTTTTAAATTTAATATTATTTTCTCTACAATCAAATTTCCCTACAAACTTTTACCACGGGTAATCGACTATTTTACGCGTCACGAAATCCGAATTCCAAAACTACAATTCCTCTCGAAAATCCGATCGAAAATAGTGGAACACACGCACGCACGCACGCAAAAAAAAAAAAAAGAAAAACAAAAGAGAAAAGAAAAAATAAAAGTCACGCGTGAAATTGCTCGGAATCATACGCATTGTTCTGAGAGCAAAAATATTCCACGAAACGCCTTCGCTGTTCGTCCAAACACAACACGGTCGTTCTTTGTTCGCGACTGAAAACGAACTCTCGCGCGTTTGTACGTGTACGTACGTACGTCCGTGTATACAAACGCGCGTGTACCTGTTGGATGTCGATCGAATGAAAATCCTGAAAACGCGGCACAGTACGTGCGCGATCGGTGACGAAACTGTTAACGTGGCTTGATTTTCGCGCGAATGAGCTCGAGAATTCGTCGTATGCCGGAGAATTTCGATGGTTAGGACCTGTTGCGCACGTTGAAACACGTTCGATGGGGAAACACGGGGTGGGGTGTGCACCGTCGATCGACCGAGAAACGAATCGACCTAGACGCCGCCAAGGAATTCTCGAGTGAGAAAGACTTTGTTAAATACTTAACACGTTCCGCTGCTAATAGGATTTTCATTACCTGCGATGCTGTGTATACTGGGTGAGCCATGAAAGCGGGATACACGTTTTCTATATTTTCGACTGGTGTAAGAATATTTTTTTGGAAATATGGTATCATAGAATCTTCATTTCGATGATTGTTAAACATTTCTTTCCCCCCCCCCCCTATGCATGATATAATTGTCGGTTAATTTTAATTTTCGAAATATTTGCAATAAACGATCGTTATTAATCAAAATCCATAAAGGTGTAAGGTTTTATCTGATCGTTCTATTATAACGAATATTTTTTTATTCTACATTATCTCTTAGACGTTCTTTTTTTATTATGGTGGAAATAAAATTTAAATCATTCGTAAGTAATAAATAAATAAATAAATTGCGCTAAAGATAAAGAGTAATAAAATATTGCTCTGTGATTATAGAACAAATTATATTTTTAAGAAGAATTACATTGCTCGCGTAATCGTTGATAACCATTATCAAGAGCGCGCAAAATGAACGAGTTATCGATTACGGAATCATTAGTTGTTTTCGTTGAAAATAATTCATTGAGGAATTTTTTTCTTATTGTTAACTTTTAATAATCTGCTTTCCATTCAATTTATTAGAATCTCGAACGAATGAAACGAATATCTTAATCAGTTTCCGACTGAGATTTGCAACTTGTTATATTATAAAAGTAATAAATAATGAATTAAAGATTAAGTAGTGGAGATTACTAATAATTTCCATCAATTTGTAACATTCTGTAATAATAGCTTGTACTTGTATTTTAAATATTGTATCTCTATTTGTTAAAGAATAGTAGTAAAAAGTATCTCAATTTAAAATTCATATTTTTCTAAACGTTTTCTATGCCACTTTATTGCTAATCATTCATTATAATAAAAAAAAAATTTATTCATAGTGTCATGTATCATGAAATTTGTTTTCAATCTCTTGAAAATCATTCATTCATCTAATCCAAGCACAAAGATATTTTCAGATATCACAAATATTCTCACAAACATTCCTTCACAAAATAACAAAGAGAAATTATATTTCCCAATAAGTATCTTCATATAGCATAATTAATAAATAATCCTTACAAAATATCAAATGCAATTCATGAATGATTTCATCAAAACAGTTTCGTCATGCATCACGACAATTTCTAAATCTACAAGGTGTTCGGCTTCAAGTGTACAAAAATTTAAAGAGTGATACTTTAATAAATAATAAAATAAGACGAAAATCAAGAATAAAAAAAAAAATTGCATTTCAGGCTTTGTATTTGAATTATCTTGAACGCTAAAGAAACAAGATCAAAAATGAAATTCTTTTATTCTTAATTTTTGCTTGAACAATCACCCTCTAAATTTTGAAACATCTGTATACTGTCTTCTTCTTTTTTTCTTCTTTTTTTTTTTTTCACAATATCCTATCTAGCATTTTTGTTTCTTTCACAACTTAGATTGAAATATTTCAGGTCCCTCGTGTTTTGTAATATAAAATTCNAAAAAAAAAAAAAAAAAAAAAAAAAGAAATTCACTTTAGAGTTAGAAATACTGGATAGGATATTTCAGTTAAGGAAGATAGCACAGTTGAACACGTTACGTAAACGTATTCTGCATATGTGCTTGCAAGTGTTTAACACCAGACTGGTCGTAAAGAGACTCACCCCCCACCATCGGCACCAACCACCGTGTTAATCATCACCCTGAGACCAATTGGCACTTTTAATTTCGGCAGGCGCGCTCATGAAAGACGCGGATAAGCTGAAGCTGATGCTGCTCGCGTGGAATTATAATCTTCAACAGCAGGCTCAGGCTCAGGCCCAGGCCCAGGCACAGGCCCAGGCCGCCAACGCGGCCCTCTCGCCAAATAACTCCTCGACAACCACGGCCACCACCGTTGGCACACCTGTAACCAGCCAATCAGCCATATCCACGGCAAACAACACCATTAACAACTCCACACTTACAGGTAAACACCTTATTTCATCGACCGTGAACGAACGTGAGCTTCCAATCCTTTTTTCCAAGTTTTTTTTTTCTCTCTCTCTCTCTATATATATAAAAGAAAAAGGGGGAAAAAATTTTCTTGGAAGAGAGAGCGCAAGATTTTTTTGTTTTTCTATTTGTTTGGGGGGAAAAAAGAAAAAGAGAAAGATCGGTCGCTTCAACGTTGGGTTGGACAGATTCCAAGTTTTTGGGATTATGAAAGTCGATCAGTTTTTTTTATCGCTTCTCTTTGTCGGGATGAGGAAGTAAAGAGACGACTTTTGATTATATATTTTGTCGCTTATTAGCATGAATGGAGGAAGTTGGTTTTTTTTTCGTTGGTATAATATTGTTGCGGTATTATTATTGTTGTTACATGTACTTGTTCCTTCCTTTTTTACATGCATATATATATATATATAATTTCGAATGATTAATTAATTAATCGACTCGAATTAATGCAAAAATCTAAAAATTCGATTCGATTTACGAGGAGGATAAAATAAATATCGCGGAATATGCGTCGCTATCGCGAGTTATCCGAAAGATAAGGATCAGAAGAAAAATACGGTTTAATTCCAGTTCGATGACGGAATCCTGATCTGAAAAGGATCCCGCTAGGAGGCCGCGCGGAGACTTCAATGCTCGAGTTTCGCGTCCTTCTGCGGCGGCCGGTGAATTGCAGGTTTCGCGGGGCCAAGGTGTACCGGGTATTTAGCTCGCGCGAGTTTTGTCGTGGTTTACGTGACTAATGGATTGTCGTTTCGTGACGTGCCGCGCAGGAAATCCAGAGTGGTAAAGAGCCTTCTTTGGCCCGTGAAATCGACCGCTTTCGAACGCCGCTTCTCTCCTTTAATCGAACGTGATTAAACGCCTCTAATTAATCGCTTCATTCGTCATCCCGCCTACTCTCGCCTACTCTCTTTGTGTGCGGAGAAATTTGATTTTTTTTTTTTTTTTCTTGCTTATCTCGTTCTTCGAATTCATACGCGAAACGAAACGTTTCGTAATTATTCCATTTTGAACGTTTCGTGAAATTAAATGGTAGTGATTTTTTTTTTTTTTTTTTTTAAGGATGTAGAAATACAGGAATTGAGTTTTGAGTAGAAGATTCGTAGGAGATGCATTAACATTAAGACGAAATTGGCTTGATTGATTAGACTCCATATCGTTGGAAATGATAGTCAGTACTTCGCCTTGCGCAATGATCTCTTAGCTAGTAATAAATTGACAAGTTATTAAGCTTCTATCTTATTAGTTTTAACACTGTAACAATTTTCTGACAAATATTTATGATTTATGATTCTCTTATAAAGCATTATTCGTTTCGTTATAAAAATCGAGAATGGCAAAATTAATTAGCAAGGATGACATTAATCCTGACGATCCCCATAACTCGATTCCCCTCAAATTGAATATATTACGCAGCAAATTTTTCCTCGTAAAATTTTACTTTCACGTTAAATTTTTATTACATCCAGAATGTCAAGTTTAAAAGAAATTCTTCCATGGAAAGTCTAAAAAAAGAAAAAAGAAAAAATCGATTCTTATTCAATCAAATTTAAGAAATTACCTCCTCCAATCACCCCTCTCTCTCTCTCTCTCTCTCTAATTATTACCATTGCAACCTTTTTCCTTCTTGACGCGCATACGAAAGGATTATCGGCCAAGCATAAACATACAGAAACGAATATTTCTTTCGATTCGACGCGTATTCGGTTCGTAGAAACACGGCCCAGTGATTCGTAGTTCTCGCAAATCCCTATCCTCGTTCCACGAGAACAGGAACAAATCGCGGATATCCGGCAACTCAGGGATACTTGGAGATATAGATATAGTGTGAAAGAAAGAGAGAGAAAGAGAGAGAGAGAATGGCTCTCGATCAAGGCATGGCTCGAGGATTGAAATCGTTCATTCGGATATTTTTCGCGCTGGAAATGTGTCGTTTCATCGTACGATGGAATTGATCGATTAATATTGGAAATATGTTACGAAGATTCGCGAGATTAACCGGTTTCGATCGGTGTGATGTTTCATGCTGGATTATTTCGAGAATTCTCGACGCCTGGAAAATCGTGGCGAATTCGGATGAAAGAGATAATGTATCTATACGTGTATTTTTTTTTTATTTTTATTTTTTGAAATTGTTCGTCAAAATTAATTTCTTTCCCATTCTCCGTTATTTATGCGATTTTATAATAGATAGATTTATAATTATTTATTATTATTTTTTAATATCAGAAGAATTTGCAATTAAAATATTCCCTTCTACGTTATTTCATTCTCAAGCATAATAAAAACTATACTTTGGAGGACAGATTTGAACTAATTGTCAAATAATTATCAATCAATTATTTCTTCGTACTCCAATTTAATTTATCGGATAATACACACAGTACACAGCTTAACGAGGCAGTACGTTACTTTATCATTCTCAGATAGGATTAATTTTCATATAAAAGGTATAAAAATTCGTGTCTAACATGTTTTAACACGTGATAAATTTCAAAGGAAGAAAAAAGAAAAAATTACGATAATTTACGTTTATTACATATTATGGGACAAATTTCTATCCGACTATATGTGTGTTACACACCCAGCACGTGTATTTTCTTAAATGACGCCCGTTCGATGAATATCCAGTTATTTCAAGCACTCGGTTAGGTGAGCAACCATTCCTTATCTCCCATTCAAGGTGGCAAGTATTGATACAACCTGTGTACAAGCGTTAAAAACCCATTCGGATACTTTGCCGTGTACACACATAGTGATCTTATCACATCAAAACATCGGATACCCGGTTTTCTTCTTATACACCAAGAAGAATGGATCGATTCAGATACAGCTCTCCCCCTCTCCGTTTACTCTTTCCTACCTATGTCGAATTAGACATTGAACTCGAAATGCATACCCTTTCTCTTTTTCCATTTGCCGCAAATAGGCAATCGAAGTAAGCAGATCTGAATCAATGAATGCATTGAATCGAACGTCTAACGCCGGGATTAATATATAACGATCTCCTCCTCCTTTCTTTCCACGCTACATTATCCCCGTTTAGACGTATCATCCTTGGAATCAAGTGTATCTTCAATAATAACTCCATTTTTCTTAACATGTGCCGTGATTAATTTTGATCGAATCGATCGATTGTCAATCTCTTCACTCTTACCATAATACAATAAAACGCAAGAAATACACTTTAAAAATTATTATATTATTCCACTCGATGTTGCTAACAATCCTATCGAATAAAAATGAAAAGATTTTCCAAAATTCAAAAAAATTATACAACGACCAGTAGCCCTTCCTCTCCTCCTAACCCATAACGAAAGGCTTAAATCATCCTCCTCCTCCTCCTCCTCCTCCTCCTCCTCCTCGTCCCACACCGTACGTACACGGCGAAACACGAGAGAGAGAGAGAGAGAGAGAGAGAGAGAGAGAGAGAGAGAGAGAGAGAGAGAGCCTCCTTTTCCTTTCTCCTTTTTCGTCGACCACTCCCGGACCGGGTTCAGTTAGGCGAGGTTGCGGAAGGATAATTCACCGTTGCCCTCTCCCCTCCCCTCCCTCCCTCCCTCCCTCCCTCCCTCCCTCCCCCCCACAATCCAGCCCGCCGGCGGCCGTTTCGCGAAACTGGTTTCGAACCGGGTCCTCCGTGTTGTCTCGGACCAGGCCGTTGCGTAACGAACCAGCCCGACGAACACGCGATGGTACGCGGACAAAGCCGAAGGATCGTCTCCCCTCCCCACCACCACAGCTCGCGCCTCCTTCCCCCACCACCGGCCCGCCTCGTAACAAGCGGCGACGATGACCAGAGTGCGCGGATCGTGCGTTCCATGGGTAAAGGGACCCCGGCACTCGCAACCAACAACACTCCTGTCCCCGGACGCGCGTTTCGCAAATCGATTTCGCGATAAACACGCGCGGCGGCGGCGGACGCCGCTTTACGATCGCCGCGGAAAATTTGCCGGGGAAAATGGCCGACGATATTTTATACCGGTTTACCGGTGTTCCGCCCCACCACTCTTCTCTCTTTCTCTCTCTCTCTCTCTCTCTCTCTCTGTCCATCCTCTGTCGGTTCTGGCACGCCGGCGTTTTGCACCGGCCGCGCCACAGGTTTGGGACACGGGGGGTGTCGTGCGTTAATTGAAATGTTTATCGCGCTTCGGGGATTTGGAAATGGGGAGTGTTTTTGTTTTCGTTTGAGTATTATTGGAAATTTTTAAGGGGATACTAGTGGATTCTACTTTTGAGAAGAAGTTGCTTTTTTTGTTACAATAATGGACGTTGATAATCTTTAAATGGTACGTTTAAGAAAGGAAAGAATGAAAATTTAGGAATTAGCGTGGAAAAAGTTAATCAACGGTTTCTGTATGGGGGGAGGGGCGCCGGTATGAATAAAGCCATTAACGGTGGAGATAGAATTCGAAAACGGTAGCCGGGGAGATAAATCATTTTTTGTATCCCAATAAAACATCTCTTGAGGAACGATATATCTTGCGGGTGAATTCTTTCCAAGAAAGCTTCTCCCTCTCGTCTTGACGTCGAAGGAACAACACGAGAGAAGACGGGGAATAAATCTTCGTCCCGTCATCGCGCGTACGGTTATCGCGATTTTTAATCAGTTAATATACTCCTTAGGATGCTCAAGTTGTTCCTTAACGGTAAAGAATCTTTCCACGGCGATGTTCGCCAAAGAGGACACGTACGCTGCATGGTTGATGGCTTGGTGTCGTGCCGATGGCCGATGCTGATTTTACATAACAAAAGTGATTTTCTCTTACGGCCACTCGGTTTCTTTGAAACCGACTAAACCGCTTCCACGTATCTTCGCTTAATTTTGTCGAAGCGGATCGATCCAATTTCCCCTCGCTCGATATTTTATTGAAACGATCTTTCTTTATTTCTATTTATTTTTACGCACTTTTTGTACCCTTAACGTTGAAAACGCATTGAAAAATTATCAATCGCGATAAAAGGATATTAAAGTTACAAGAAAAAGAAAATGGATTAACTCAAAAATCTCTTCTCAATGAAGATAATCGTTCGCGCTCCAAGGGATTTATTAATGTCTTTAGATGAATTCCCGCGAAACATCTCGAAGGAAAAGGGAGATCATTGATCATTAAAGAAAAGTTCGTTTTTCTTTTTTTTTTTCTTTATATTGGAAGGTGGAAAAATTCTCCTTATTTTAAGCTTTTATTAAATATCGTTGACCAATTGAGAAAGATTTGCTTCTTTCTCTTTTTTCTTACTTTATATCTTTGCAAGAAGTATGAATTCTCATTGTCAATGTTTCAGAAAAAAATCTCGTAAAAAAGAAAATCTTCATAAAAATCCCCCCGTTTCCTTTTTCCTTTCCCTCTTCTCCTTATTATATTTTTCATACTTTTATGGAAAGGTGAATTCTCTCCATTCATTAAGTATCATTGACCATTTAAAGAAGATTCGTTCCTTTCCTTTCTCCCTCTCTCTCCTTTTTTTTTATATTTTTCTACAGAGAAAGATGAATTCACACTCGAGTCGAAGTTTTCGTGAAATCTCGACCGAGGCCATTGAGGCCAGGTTTCATCCTTTTCCTTTATCTCTTATCTCCTCCCCTCCTTTCCTCTCTCTTTCATTTTTCTTTTCCTTTTTTTTTTTTTTTTTTTTACATTTTCGCAGGAAGATCCAAAAGATAGATGTATATAGGATAGCCACGAAGGTTGCGAAACGAAAGTACGTACACACCATTTTCCATCGCGATCTTTTCAACAAGAAGCGGCCGAAGCGTTTTATCGGGAAATCGATTTTGCGAAACCGTGCCTCGTAGGCGAACCTCGTGACAAAGGATAGTCGAAGCTGTTATGTAAATTGATTAATCGGCCAAAGAAATCTGTTCCTCCATCATCATCGTGTACATTGGTTTGTCTTCGCATGGAGATATTTTAAAAAATTGAGTTCTTTTTTTTTTTTCTTTTCGAGAAAGGTTTGCTCGTTTTACATACGACAAGTTATGTATACTTTTCTAGTTACATTTAATTATATTTCAAAAGTGAAAATATGAAATAAAAATTGATCTTGCAAGTTGTATAATAACAAGGAAACGTGTTTTATTATGTCGAAATTGAAGAGAAATCGAATTTCCGTCACTGGAGACTATAAAGGGTTAACGCGTCGAATGGTATAGGGGTCACTAGTGATCAGACTTACCGATGGAGCCGTGTATCTCGTAAGTAACTAAAAATATCGGAATTGATCGAAAAATTTATATATAATCGTGATCATTATTCAATATGTTTAACATTTTTGAGTGAAATATTAAATATAACGGAGAATACTTAAAATTCAATTTTTATAATATAATTTATATATTAAAGTAAACGAGATAGAAGATACATAATTAACAATTAATAATTACCTATTAGGAAATGCCTCGTATTTTTCTAAGTTTTCAATCGATAAAACCAGATTGCCTCGTTGTCATTCTAATTTCTATTTATACTACTTGCATCTATAGACAGTTTCTAATTACGTTTCTTATTGCGAAAAAAGAAAAAAAAAAGTTCATCTAATAATTTTCGCACTTAGCAGGATTTATTTTAATCTGTTGGTTGATTTAGAAACAAGTTTGGTACGAGAGGAATAGAATGAATTAAAGATGCGGAATAAATTTATTCATTGAAGGAGTCTTGTCTTTGAGAAGAGTGGTTTACGCGATCGATGGATATACGTCTTCGACGGGAACGCCATTCAACTTGACGTAGTAATAATATTCGTTGAAATGTTATCACCGTATTCCTGTTTTTTCAACGTTCAAACAAGTTAATTAAATAATGAGAGAGCGTGGACACGGCAAACAAATTCTTATAAATAAAAATTTCTCACCTTCTCTCTTCCCTCTCTCTCTCTCTCTCTCTCTCTGTCTCGTTTCAAACAACGTAATATTTATTCTTATCGATGATTTAAGAAAAAAAACACTCTGTCCTCCGAAAATCCTTAATCCAACATCTCTTTATTTCTTATTTTTCATTTTCGATAATGTTGAAATAATAAATCGCTTAGATTATTTCTCAAAATAATATTCAGATTTACGATTTATTTCAAGATTTACAATTTTCAAGAGATACAATTTCTTGAAAATACCTTCATTTAAAAAAAGAAAAAAAATAAAGTTCGCTCAACAATTTTCCATCCTTCGATCGAGTCACATTGTGATTAACATCTTTGTGAGAGATATTTTCGCGATCCACCTCTCCCTTCTCGCCTTCTCGCGAATTTTCATCTTTTCGAAGGTGAGTAGCTTGTTCGTGATTCGAAATCTCGAATCTTCGTTTCGCAGAAGCGCGCGGCCGACGACACCGATAAACAATCTTTCGCTTTAATGGCCGGTGACATTTACGAAAGCGACGGCGAAGAAACGCCTGTTGCGAGGTGGATCGTGCGATTTTCTCGTATGGTTATTAGCTCGGTTGCCACGGATACTTTCTTTCTCCTCTCGTGGCCGTGCCGTGTCGCCAGCCGATTTTCGGATAAGATAAGATCCTCCGAATCTTTTGCTCTCGCTGCGTATTCCGTATCGCTGCAATTTTTACGAGAGATTGCGCATAAAAATTTCTTTCACATTTACCATAAATATATGTATATATTTTTTAAATTGATGGATATTTTATTTTTTCGTAGAAATTAATGAAATTCTCCTTGTGAATTTTCTTATAAGAAAAATGTTTTTCCAAAAGAGCGATGTAGAAAATTTTCTGCATTATAACGTAACACTTATGGGTAATTTCAATCGGAATGAAACAGTTTGCCCGTGTAACAAGCCAATTCTCATTCTAGACACATTGAAATAAGATATGAAAATGATATTACCATTATGCACTACCAGAGAAAGTGTTGCCAGACTGTTTAGTATTCAGTACGGATTCGATTGACAATTTACAAGACAGTTCTAAACGACCATGCAACACGTGCATACTTATTCGTTGATCGTCGATGATTGATCTTTGAAAATTATCCGAGTTTTTTCAAATTTTAAATCAAACATAAATTTATTGATCTCAGAGAAAACGTATTTTTGTAATAATTAATTCGATGATACAAAGAAACATTCGTAAGTAATAAAATATCAATCCCTTCCCCCAAAGAATATTAAGATCCGTGATAACCCGCGTTTGTTGTTGAAAGTAATTTCATTTTTTCGAGCTTCGAAAATGAACAATCAAATTCGACAAATTCAATCTCGAGTAGAGTAACAATTTCTCGAGTTATTATTCAGTCAGCTTCGACTGGTCTTCTTCCAGAACGTGGCGCATCTTTAATGTCGAAATTATCGAAACCAGTTTTGTATTAACTGGCGTACCGTTAATACACCTTCTCCATAGACTTCGCGTAACTTTTCTCTTGCCTAAGAACAGCATTCTTACCTTCCCGATAATAAAAAACTAAAATACGCCGAAAAACACAACCACACATAGAATCGAAATTTTCCTTACAACAACAAACCATGAAACATGCCAACTCTCAAAACACGCGTTTGGAACGAAGTTGGCTTACGATAAACGTTCAACTAGCGACACTCGTGTGAAAAAACGGAATTACTTTCGGAACAACCAACTTTCCAAATATATACCCTAATTCGTGCAAACTCGATAATTCATCCTCGATTCGAGAAAATCGAAAAATCACGGGGGAAAGAGCCTACCCTCGCGACCCTCCCCACCCCACCCCACCCCACCCCACGTGAACGCGCGTGTATCTCTGGCCGCGAGCATACCCGTTAAAATCCACGACATCCTCTCCGATCCCATGCCCCCGGCGTGTTCCAACGCTATACCCAACTATTCCTGCCGTGTATCGTTCGGTGAACGAGATAAAACACACACACGCACACATACATACACGCTCTCCCCCCTCTCTCCCTCTGCCTCTGCCCCTGGTACATAGTTGGCGCGCTGGTATTCATAGGCGGAACGGTGGGGCCCGTGGGCGTGCGCCAGCTCGTCCGTGAATTTTGTTGCACAGGCCACGCATGTGGCTCGGTTTACGAGAGGAGGTAGAAAAAGAGGAAGTCGCCAGGGCCGGGTATTAGTTTCCTTTTGCGGGAGCAGAAGCGGTTGAAAGAACGAAAGATGGGTATGGGAGGGAGGGGTGGCGGCGAGTGATTTCAGGTTCAGCCGCTGTGCGAAACTCCTCTCCTCCCCGGGGTTGAGGAACGAACGGTGCCTGGTAGTAGTGGGATTGGGATTGGCAACCGGCTCTCTAGCGGAGGCTAGCCTACCCTCCTCCCCTCCCCTCCCTCCCTGGCTCCGGCTCAATTCTTTTGCAACGCCGGCTGGCATCCGCTCGGCCTCAGCCCAGGAACCCTACGGTAGTAGTACCGTAGCAGTACCCTGCCTTCTTCTTACGTGCGCTGCGCGCGTGCATGCGTGCGTGCGTACGTGTGACGCGTGCGTACACGAGAAGGACTCGAGTCGCGGACAGGTAGAGGTGGAACGGGGGTTTCACCGGCGAAGCGAGAGATTTGGAGGAGTGTGTTAATCTCTCTCGTGTGAATTCCACGATATTTTTTCCTTTCCTTTTCCTTTCTATTCTATCCCGATCTTAACAAACGCGAACTTCTAAATCTCGAGTCGACTTACCTGCAAGCCCCTTCTCAACCAAATTCTTCAACACGATTTTTTCCTTCAACAAGCCCGTTGAATATTTCTCCGAGTCGTTTGCGCGATCATCGGTGTACAGGAAATATGTCCGATACGGCGTATCGAGAGGCAAAGAGAAGGTTTGCGGAGCGCAACAATGGGATCCGAACGAAACCCAGAGAAGGAAACCTTCCCTGACCACGGACAAAGGGCGGGGAATAGGGAAGCCGTTCCGCTGGTCGCGTTCCCCGTGGCCACGAATTGTTCGCGCCGAGTGTGTGCAAGAAGAACTCCTCGAGGTGCAGCAACCTCGAGCCCGTTGGAGAGAGAGAAAGAGATAGACAGACAGACAGACAGAGAGAGAGAGAGAGAACGAGGCGAGTACGTACGCCTCCTCCTCTGTTCTCAGGGGTCCAGTTTCCTGGGTCGGTTAGTGCGTTCAGAATCTACCGGTTCTACCGGAATCTTCCTGGAAACGTGCGCTCCATCCTCGAATTAGAAATCGTACGTTCCTAATCTGATACGTGCCCGGGTTCCTCAAGGCTTCCTCCAATACGAGGCGCCAGAAAATGGCCGCCGATTTTCCCTGGCCCGCGATATTCTTCCGGAATAGATGGCGTGTCTGCCCCTTCCGAGTTGGAGGAGGTGGGGGGTGGGGGGGGCGGGACTCGCGGGGCCGGCATTGAAATAGCCGATTATTTAGCCATTAATCTTGTTGTTTTCGACGTTGGTGAGCGGCCAGGGCTCTCGTTGCCCCGGGGCCGACTGGTCTGACAACTTTGCCGGCACCGGCACCGGCACCGCCGCTCGTCTAGGTGTGTATAAGTTTTGCATTGTTGATGAATTTTTTTCCTCCTTTTTTTTTTTTTTTTTTTTTTTTTTGTTGGGGGAGAGGAGGGGGGGGGAAGGAGGGGAAGATAGGTTAGACTTCCTGTCTGGTGACTTTTGATGTTGTGCATGGGAAACGTCAAACAAACGTGCTTGTCGCCGATCAAAGATGTATGTGAGCGCGGTGTGAAGGAGCCTCTTTTGGGTTTATTAATAGTGTTAAGGTTGTTGGAATGGCGGGATTCGAGAGTGGTGGGTTTATTTTTTAAAAGGGAGCAAAATAGACGAGCTTTGAGGATAATTTTTCAGGTGTATTCGTGTACTTTTGCGAAGGAGGATAAATTAATAAATTTTCTCGAAATGTTTAACCGGTTTTTTCCCTTTTGATTTCGTTTATTACGATCATTATCTGACTCGCGTGATTATCTACATTTTATAAATATCAATCATAACTTCTTAATCCTTCGACTTTTATTCCCGGTTAATTCACCAGTTTTAAAAACTTGCCACGAGTCAACCATTCTATTTCTTCCAATTCGTTTATAACCAACTATATTTACACGTTGGATATCCTCTTTCCAACGTTCCTTTTTTACATTCCACCAGTCAGTTTGGTTCGTGTGGAGCCTCTCTCGGCTCTCTGTCCTCGACAACATCCTCGTGAAAGCACCTTCGTTCCCTCCTGGGACCCGTGTGCCTCTTTCTTGCACCCGATGGTAGGGATCTACTTAGACTTATTACGGGTTTGGGAAACAGGTCGGCCTTTTTTTCTCCTTTTCTTTTTTTTTTTTTTTTTCTCCGGCAAGAAAGAACAACGCGTCGAGAGAGACGACGCCTCGGGAGTCAAGGCTGTAGCGAAATAATGCGACTCGTTTTCGACCGTTTTCGCGCGGACTTCCCCCCTTGTTCATTATTGGAATGGGCACGAGTCGCGCAATTTATCTCCACGGAATAACACGGCGAGGACGAGCTCTCCGTTGTCGAGGCTCGGAACGAGTTACTAATGGGCATTACGGGGCCCGAACCTGCCTTTTCAGAACCGTTAATGTATCCTATTATTAACGTAACGTTTCTTGGACTCCTCGTTTCTGCCATCTTTGATCGATGAATTTTAACGCAATTTGTATTTAATATACAAACTTATGAAAGTAATGAGATTTAACGAAATAGCGTTATTTTATTTATAAATTAAATATTTTATTCCAATTAGATGGTTTCTTTTCTTTTTATTCTATATATAAAACACGAAATAAGAAGTCGAACATGTTTCTGGACATGTTTTCATCGGTTAAGTTTTATTCGTAAACGTTCGTGAATGTTCGGCAGCGCTCGGCCTCGAACCGTGTCACGTGACAGTTTCACGCTTCAGTGTCGAAGCGGCAGCATCCGTACAGTGTAGAAAATACGTATAGAACTGGAGAAACTTTAATTAGAAGCTTGACTGTGGCAATTTACAGTTGTTAAACCGTTGGTGATCCTGTTTCCGTTTATTTTGAAGAAGGAAAAAATAATAGAACGCTCTTCGCGATCTAGAAAATATATATATATATATATATCTGACTTTAAACGCGGAATTATGTGCTGTTAGCTCGAGGGAAAGATTGATGGGGCGTTCCTTGTTCAATTGAATTCCTACGTCGCGGAAGAAAAGGACGTTCCCCTTTCTTCCCACGGCTAAACACGGAGGAGATGGTTGCCGCGTGGTAAATAAACTGTGTGGTAACGGCGGGCATGTGGGTGGTATTTATAGCATAAATATAATAACGATGCCACGTTTGAATTGCGTGACGCCACTGATTAAGGACGAGATCGAAGGAACAGTAAACCTGGCACAGTGTGTATTACACGTACGCATGCTATCGAGGGAACAAGTTGTTGGCATTACAGTTATTCAACTTTACGATGGAGACGTGATAATTTGACGTATTATCGCGAGATCGAGCGAGAATATTATCCGAAACAAGGATTTATCCGTTTAAAGAGGGGAGTTTCGTTTCTTCCTACAACTTTTTCATTCGATTTCGAGAGAAAATTTAACAACTGATGATGATGCTACGTTTCGAAAATACTTCGATTTCTTGCTTAAAACTTTAAAAAGAAAAAATCGCTATTTTTAATTTAATCATTACAATATTTAATCAGGAATAAAAAAAAAAGAAAAAAAGAAAAAGAAATTCCTCTACATCAACAATCTATCGACGAACAATATACGCCCAATCGTGTTCTCGAGATCTTGATCTATCTATCCCGAGAAAAGATGGAATTGAGATCAGCTGGAATTCAGATGGAAAGATGCGAGTTCCGCGTAAAGCCGCGAGGTTATTTGAATTGTCTTCGTGGGGGCTGACTAGGCGCAACAAGTTGACAGACGTCGTTCTAGATGCGGCGATAAAAACTTCACGGTTTAATGCCGTGAGTTACACTTGCTCGTTCATGTAAATGCGGAATTGGACGGTTTCGTTTCAACGTCGCGTTCCCCGTGGATTGTCCCGATGGGGAAGATTGATGCCGTGGTTTCTGGCTTTCAGTTACCTCGGTCGGATGTTTTTGGACCAATTACACTTGTTTTCTTGCTTTCTGATCGCGATTGCCTTCGACCGAGAGCCAATTGGAATCGATCTTGTTCACGAGGAAGAATTCGTTTGGAAATTAAAATTCGATTTTAACGACGATGTTGATTATTTTAATAATTTTTTGAAGCTGGTGGAAATGATTGAGTAGATTCACCGATTTCAGAAATATATAATTATGTATCGTGACACGTGTAGTTTTATTTTTGCTGTAATTTTTCCAATATGAATTAAATTTATTTTTAATAATAATATTAATATTGAAATCGTGTTCCACTAGTTTAATTAAATATTAAATTATACAGTAGATGATTCAACGTTGTCCAGAATTTTCGCTATTAACGTGACGGTTAACCCATTACAATAATGATAATCATAATATTCACCACAATACAACAACAGCCACGATACACGAACGATTTAAATCATTTAATTTTTCACATATTTAAAACCAAATACTGTCTATATACTAAGAAAAAATAAGTAAATAAATAAATACATGAATATTTTTTAAAAGACGTTTCAAAATAACTAACATAACCTCAAACTTATCACTAACCCAATTCAGCTACAACTTTTCCCCGTTATAAAATTATAGTAAAACGAACATAACCTCGTATTTCACCTATCTCTCCTCCATTACAAAATTGCACAGCAAAACGAGTACACAATAATAATCCCTCAATAGAATAACCTCAAAATTAATTAATCATCGTGAAAAGATTCCAGACTTTTTTCGTATTCCAGACTCCCGAAACGGGTCATCAGAGTTGGTGGACATGCCGGCCGGAACCGTTCCTAATTTGGGCGCGGTTGCTGGAGTCGGTGGCGAGGACATGGCATCCTTGTGGGCATCCTACGCGATGGGATTAAAGAAGACACCGCCGCCAGCGTCCGCGGCGACGCCCTCGCGATCAGATCGTGATCGCGAGTCCAGCCCTCCGGGGGAGGGGACGGGGAGCGCGCACGACGAGACGAGCAGCAGCGGCAATAAGGAGGACGAGGACGACGACGACGAGGATGCCGACGAGAGGTTGGACCCCAGACACCACGACCCGGAGCGCCAGAAGGCTTTCAACGTGAGTCCACGGGTTTACGTAATTCCCTTCAGCTTTGCTTCTCTTCTTTCTCCTCCCCTCCATTTCGTTTTGGGATAAAGGCCGCAGCGTGATTAATGAAACGAGTCGAAAATGAGTTCGAGAGACTTGACGAGGGTGAGTCTTTTTTTGATCGTCGAGGATGAGAAGCGATAATGATTTTAGTAGATTGATATAATTTCGAGATTAATTGTTGCTCAATTATTGTAAATCTTTAATGATATTTCGTGAAAATATTTTACTCGAGCTTTGCTTGAAATCGCTACCAGATGTCCCGTTAATTATTACCTTCTCCCCTTTGCCTTGATTTTTATATACACAAATTCCAAATTATTGCATCCTAAGACATCTATGGTATGGGTCTATGGTAAAATTTTATCAATAAAGTTCATACGTATAAGTTCTAAACCTTATATTCCTCTAATATCAAATCGATGATTATAGAAAGCTTATTAGTGTATTTAAAAGAGCACAATCTTTCCTGATTTCTTCGACTAATGTTTCTCTCACAACACACTCAGACCTCCATTTCTCTTAACAAGCCATCAGCAGAGGAACCTAAACTAGAAAAAAAGAAACCCCATTCTCCGGTACATCATCCGTAATTATCTCCGCTTAAACACCTGAAACCATAACCTCAAAGCGCGAGGCACATTACCGTATATACTCGATGCCTTGGGCCGCATTAAACCGGAAACAGCAAGTTTATTGCAACCAGCATTAGCTCTGCAACCACGTAAAAAGATAGAAAATTATTATTCGTAACAAAATGAGAGGGGGCTGAAGAAGAAGAAGAAAAGAGCCATCGCGTGTAAAAAGACATCCTCCGTGCTTGAAACGAAAGAAAGGCCATGAAACTCTTCTTTCTCCTCCCGAAAAACCCGCAATTATCGTATTTTTACGAAGATCGCAGCGACGCCACGCGGCGGCCTCTCTTCTGCCCTCTTGCGCCCTCTCGTCGCGGAAACTGAAACCCAAAGCAGGGCCCGCAGATGGCCGTGAGCTGCCCGGGCAGAGCTGCTCCTTAATTAATTACAATTAGTTTAATAGACGATGGCACGCCCCCACCACACCGCGAAATCCTTAATTCCTGCGTCTACCAACTTGGTACAGGGGCTCTCGTTTCAATTCGTTCCGCGCCGCGCTCTGTGTACACGCGTTCCATCTTTACAGATGTTCGTCAGGCTGTTCGTCGACGAGAACTTGGACCGTATCGTGCCCATCTCGAAGCAACCGAAGGAGAAGATACAGGCGATCATCGACAGTTGTACCAGGCAATTTCCAGAGTTTGCGGAGAGGGCCAGGAAGAGGATCAGAACGTACCTGAAGAGCTGTAGAAGGAACAAGCGTGGCAGGGAGGGCGCACCTTGGGACGCGGTGAGAATTTTCACATTTGTTTGTTTTCGGTGTAATGCTCGAAGAACGGTTTGAGTCAAATTTCTGAGTGATAACACGAATGTGACGAAGGATCTTGTGATGTTTCTAGCCTGGAGAAAAGGAATGGTTTAATGTTTTCGAAAGAGGAAGTTGAAGAATCGAAGGATAATGAAATGTCATTTTTGAGGTTATGAATTAATTTTGAAAATAAAACTCGAGAATTAAGAACTGTTGGGATTGTAATGGGTTATCGATGTTGTTTTATTCTTAGAAGAATTTAAAAGAATTAAAGTTTATTTTTTAATAATTTAAAATTAAACTCTACCTTCAATAATACAATTTCATAAAGATTAAAAAAAAATTCAGTGGTACGTAATAAATTTCTTCGACTATCAACCCACGAAATAATAAATTCTCTCCTCGTCAGTGGCGTTGATAATTTCGAATTTTGCGAGCCACGGACCGCGAAAGCTCACAAATTCCGCAAGTCTGAGTCAAGTTCGAAGCTTTTCGGTATGCGACGATCACGTGGCTATTTCTTTTTAGGCGAGGCCCACTCCGGCGCACTTGACCTCTGTGCAGGCTGAACAGATTCTGGCAACGGCCTGCGAAAATGAGAGCGACAACGCGAAACGCATGAGACTCGGTCTGGAGCCTGTCTCACAACCAATGCCAACTCTTCCGGCTGCGACGGTGAGTAAAATTAGAACGAAAAGAGTATGGATCCACGATATCGAACTATCCTCTTCCATTTCTCGCGACACTCTCTTCATCGCTAATATTTTATTTCAAGTCAAGTTGAAGAGGATGAAGTTTTTTTTTTTTGAGATTTTTCTCTTATTTTCCTTTTTTTTTTTTTTTTTTTTATTTTATTAGTTATTAACGCGTTGATTAACATGGTGGACGCTATATCGATAGTGGCGCCACGGAGGTTATTGGAATTAATCCAAGTATTTGAATTAACACGTTAAGGATAGAGTTATTTTACGAACGCTGGTAAACAAATGCATAATTTTTTTTTTTATTATTGGTTTGATAATTTTAGTAAAAAAAGAAGTATAAGATTAAAGAAAAATTTACTAAAATATCGTTTAAATTTAATTTATTAAAAAAAAAAAAAATGCTTTAAATTTTTTAATAATCAACAAAAAAAAATAAAATGATCCTCATAATATAAATTGTATTAATTGAAATTATATATGTTCAAATATACATATATTGAATGTTTATATTACAACTATGTTGATTTAACGTTTTTACGATAACGTAACACTTGTTTCTTTTATTATTGCAATATCATCAAACGCACGAGGAAATGAAATTTCATTTTGTTTATAGGTAATTGGATATCGTCATTAAACAGTTTATCTTCGCGTAAAAAGATGAAACAGCAAATATTCTTATATAGATAAGAGTATTTTTCAATTTCAGTTTCACGTATTATAGCGTAATACATGCGAATATACATATTAGCTTAAATATGCGTTTTATTTAATTAACATTCACTTTAATCTTTGATATTTCGTTACGTTTATTGGTAAGGTTCATTTTTTTTTTTTTTTCAATAATTAAGAAGGAACAATATATTCTAACATGTTTATTCACCTATTTATCAAGAGAAACCTTCCATTATTAATATAATTAATAAGATGTTGATAACCAGCATACGTTAGAAATGCTTGGTAAACCATCACGTGATTATTATATGATTCTAACAAGACATTGCACGTGAATGATATTGCAACAGCAATCGACACTATATATTTTTTTTTTCTTTTTGTTGCTTTTAATTGATGCTTACGAACACTTCCATTAAATCATCGACCAATTATCAGTTCACTTCTACGTAATATATTAAACTTATGACATCACCTGATGCAACTTTCTATTCAGAATGGAAAATATATAATATCTATTTCCCGATTCACAACGTTTAATTATCCTCCAATATAATATTCCAGTAAAAATAATTAGACTCATCCATTTACGAATCATATTCGATAAAAATTGATCCACACATTGTTCGTTAATTTCTTTTTTTTTTAAATCTGAAAAATCGTAATTTTCACACAAATCCTCCTCCTACTCGTCATCGCGAGATATCCCAAAATAATTTCCAAAAAATAATAATAAGATAATAATAAAAATCTTTCCTTCTCAAAAAACTCACGCCAAGCCAACCACCCAAAAGCATACATTATTTCATCAAAATCGTGCAAGAGGGACAGAGGAAGAGAGAAAGAGAGAGAGAGAGAGAGAGAGAAAGACCGTCAGATTTCGCGAGAGCGAGAGAGGATGACGTAACCGAGTGGCGCGATAAAGTTTTCCATGAAAGTAGCCGTCCATAAAATTATCAAGATCCGACGAGGGAGAACCTCCTGCGCAACGCTTCGTGAAACGGAGAGAGTCTAGGATTGATATAGGTACGCGGAGAGTGATAACCCCGTGGGTCGCGCACCTCTCCCACTCTCTGATGCAACGGAGCGCGCACGATGGCCACGTTCCACGCGTGGTTCGATGGGACGAAAAAATCGAAATATTTCTCTCTCTCTTTCTCTCTCTCTCTCTCCCCCCATCCACCTGGCGGCCATCCCTCACGAGAGTCGATCGAAATTTTCGAACGTGGATTCCGCTCGTGAATAGCTTTCACGCGCGGTATTTCGGAAGAGCCGCGCCTCGAAATCGAAATTAGCCTTCGCCTCGCGGATTTTGTTTTTTCCAGCTGGGGACAAAGCTCGTGCTGCGATCGGTGTCCCTTCGATTTTTTTTTATTTTTTATTTTTTATTTTTTTATCCTTGGTGTTATTTGGTTTGGAAAATTGTAAATTTTCGAGATTAATCTTGGGTTTGTTACCATCAAGATACAAGAATGTAAGCAATTAATAAATAAATTTCGATGGATATTTTTGAATCGATATCTGGAATATCTATTTTCGTTCTAGTTACTTGAATTATGTATTTGTCTTTATAGGTTGGTAAGTCTGGTGTTAATGGAAAATAAATTGTTTAGAGAAAATTTCGATGAAGAGTAAATGGTAATTTTGCTATTTTTGTACGAAGCATTTACTCTGAGATTATCACATTCAAATTTTTTGCTCAGATCTGAGATATCGGTGAAACATCGATGTTTCAGTGAACTCTTATCCAGTCCAAAAATAAGATAAGTTTTTACATGAATTGGGTAACAGAAATTGATGACAATCTGGAACTTTAAATATATCATTCTCAATTTATAAAAATTTATAAAATATTCCCTGAACGATATATCAATCCACCAAATAATCTTTTCCATAAAAAAATTAATCAACCATATTTAAATTTCGTGTATTTCATCAAACGTTTCTCATTGTCTCAGATAAAAATCGAGTGATACACACACGGACGTGTCAAAGGTGTTGATAACAAGTCCGAATTACCAGTCTTAACTTTTTTTTTTTTTTTTGTCTCTCCCCGTTAGTCATCATCGAGCGTCCATGACATCGTTTAAAAAGGGCCACGGCTGACACGCTCCCCCCCTTCCAGATCAAGAAAATCTCACGTTTATCCAACCGTCCTGTTTCACCACTTCGACGAATTGTCTCGTTTCCCTAATCGTACGTACAACCGAGGCCCTGCTCGATCATGGCGGCGCGAAGCTAGCGACATCTGGCGCTAACTCTCTAATCGACGCCAAACTATGAGTCAACCACGAATTTCACAAGTCAAAGTTTACTGCACTCTGACTGATTTTGTAATTTGGTACCCTTGGATATCTTTCACGGTGAAACGAACGTAAAAAATCTCGTGATCTCGTTTGCTTTTTTCGATCGATACCAGACTACGAATAAAGGGTAATTTTCATGAAAACCTGCATATCGTATTTTCGGCTAATCCGAAAGGAACATCGATTCAAAAAACGATTCCACAAATTCATTCTGCTATTTTGACAGAATTCGATAAATTTCTCCGTTCCATATGTCACGCATATTTAATGATATCTACGTTAACTTCTTGAAATCACGAATTGATCTTAAATTTCACAAAATCCTTGAAATTACTTGAAAAAAAGATCGATTCGTCCTAGAATAAAATCTCTCCATTCTTGGTTCATAGTGTCTTCTATATCTATTTCCTTATCAGACTATGAATTTTACAAATTTAAAACGCAGGAAAGATAGATTCGTTCATTCCAGTCCGTGTCTCGCATATCCAACGACGTCATCAGCTTCTCGTCGACCTTAGAGGGCCACGAATTTCACGAATCCCAAAACCGTTGCACGAACCGACCTCGATTTCGACACCCTTGCCCAACCCCTCGCCAAGGTTCGTTCACCCCTCGAAACAAACGCAGAAATCTCCCCGTCCCGTTCATCGTCGAACGGCGGCGTGGGCGGCATCGGCGTGTCTCTCCGGCGCGCCTAATCCTCCCTTCGCCCTCGTGAATATTGCACACCTACCTCCCAGACCTCTCTCCGTATATCCCCACGGTTACGAACACACGGCGCAAGAAAGCTAGAGAGAAACGAGAACATCCGAGTTTCTCGACTTATCTACTTTGAAAATCCCTAGCCGTGGAGGAGGAAACCGACGATATAGTGTCAGGCGCGGGGAGGGAGGGGAGGGAGAACGGAGAGACCGATAACCTCTCGGCCGACCTAAACCTAACCTATTAAGGAGAAGACCGGGGTTCGTGCACGGACGCGGCTATCTGCCGTGGCCACCTATATAATTGACGTCAACGCACACTGCTCGCCTTTCATAAAAACACCTCCCTACATCCGTTCTCCTCTCTCTTGACGATTTCATTCCTCCGTGCCTGCGCGCCTCTTTCTCTGCGTGCGCGCTCTTCCCCCCTCCCTGCCCCCCACCAGCGGTCCACCCGTCTCCCCGGTGGATCCCTGCCCGATCTTTCTTTATTTATTTCTTTCCTTCCTTCTTTCCTTCCATCTTTCTTTCTTTCTTTCTTTCTTTCTTTCTTTCTTTCTTTCCTCCCCTTTCTTTCGCCACTAGCTCGCCTCTCTTTCCACGAATTAATTTCCTTGGCCACGAGAGAGAGCTTACTCACGCCTCGACGTCCCTGTCCGCCACATCTGGTCGCTTCTTCTTCTTCTCCTCCTCCTCCTTCTTCTCCTTCTTCTCCTTCTTCTTCTTCTTCTTCTTCTTCTTTTCTCGACGCATTCGGTCGACGTTCCATTGGCGTCTTTTTTTTGTGCCATTCTTCCTTTTTCTTTTTTTCCTTTTTATTTCGATATTATTCACACCAGGTGGAAGTGGCTTCAGAGTTAGCGCTCCGAGTCGGGTGTGTAATCGTCGTAAGAAGAGATATTCGCGAAGGAAGATAGATGGTGGTTCCCTGATCGTAGCGTACGTCACTGGGAACACGTGGTGTGTTGTGATATGATGTACCATCGGATTTCACCGTTTGGATACGGTGCGCTCAGTCAGTGACCAGTTTTGTGCGACTTGGCGATCATCTGTGTCCATACGAGGGAATTTACGCAAGGTGTGAATTTATTACGACGGTTCGAAAGAATCAAGTGTGAGAGATTGACGGCCAAGAGCCGTTGAGTCTCTCTTTGGTTTAAGTACGGTGCATTTATACGGTGATTGTGCGCGTTTTGAAGAATACTGTACTGTACGATGATGCGTATGCTCGTCATAATGATTTGAAACGATCGATTACAGGGAAACAGTTGATTAAGTGTATCGTTATGTGAATATGTCAATGGCCGCCAGTTCTCTACGACTTGGAAAGACCTAGAGTCTATTGTTGTCTCATCGACGAAGTGATGGTTTAACAACAATCGATTGTGAACACTTTGATCGACTTGAACCAGACTGTTAATTGGAATGGTGATAAACGAGAAAAGAAACGTGGGGCAAACATGAGGAAAAAGAACCTAAGAGTGGTGCACAAGCAGGTGTACGATCGCGTGCAGATCCAGCAGGTACGCGATGGACTCACAAACCACGTGGTTTCCTAGTTTCTTTTTTTTTTTTTTTTTTTTTTTTTTTTTTTTTTTAACACAGCGACCGATCGATTTTCGCGTCTGATCTCCGCGCCAAGCCGATTCCCGATCGCCACTGGCTAAAACTGGGTCAGAATGCTTAAAAATCTGGAACGTGAGATAAATTTCTCGCGCGCATACGGTGGAGGGGAGTTTGTCGCGACCAATCAGCGAACGAAGCAAACGTTATTAGTTCATTTACAGGGTGATCCAAAAGTCGTGCCCCTAAAAGAGGCTTCGATCGATCTTTTTTCTCTTTCTTTTTTTTTTTTTTTTTTTTAATTTTTCTTTATCCTTTTTTTACTTACGAAGTATTAATTGATCGATTAATTGGATAATATTGGATAATAAATTTTGAATCTTGCGAAAAATTGGTACAATTGAACATATCGATTTTTCGCAAAATTATGTTTTATACGTCATCGAAGAATTTTGATTTAGTTTATTTATTTATTTATTTTTTGTTTCATTCGATCTTTTTAAGATTTCTACTCGCAATAAACTGTATGTCAATAAACTGTATGTCACATTGCTAATTATAGTCGATTGTTCGAGTCACTATTTATTGATACGGATATTTCAGTTGACATGAAATATTGTTAATTATAGACGATTACATGAATCGTCGTGCTGTTTATCGTCATGCGTACTTACTCATGGACGTGCTTGTTAATAAGACACACTTAATTCCTTCAAGCAAAATCCGATAGTCGTAAATTCGTAGAATTTTCATTATTTCAACGATGAAATCGAAATATAATTTAGCGGTAAAACAACGGTGTAATAATTTCATTCGCATAGAAATGAATAATCGCAAAAAAAATCGGACAAAATTATTGCTCATAAAATTTATCCTTACGTCAAATTAATCGAGGGGGAAGACGAAAAAAAGAAAAAAGAAAAAAGTATAATTTAAAATATAACCTTCCTATCATTAAATTTCTAGCCATTTATTATTGCCAATTAAAAATTTGCAATAATAAAAAAAAAAATCATCGAATTATTACTTTTAAACGGCAACAATAATATTAATAATATTATTATTGCCATAGAAATATATCCTTCAGCCATCAGCATTCCCTGAAAAAGAAAATATTCTCTATTGTTATTCACCTCTTATTGATTAAGGAATGTATAAAAAATAATTATTAATTATCTTTCGTTAATAATTATTATTAGAAGCTCATCTCTCTCTCTCTCTCTCTCTCTCTCTCTCACTGTAACTTATCTCCAAAGTACGAAACCTCAACGTATTTTCTACCGGTAATCCCGCTTTGGAAAGCTAAGATCGAGCGGTTGTTACAGCAAACGGATGTCCGGTCAAGTTTGGAGCATTTCTCGAGTACACCGGTGAAATCACTTCCGGGTAAAAGGGAGGATACACCACCGGCATCGCTAACGTCCCTGGCGCCGCTAACCAGTTTGGCGAACTTGCCGAGCAGCACTCTCTCCTCCACACCCCTGTCCCTTGCACCGGCGTCGAAACTGCTCACCCCGGCGGACAATAAGGGTCTCATGAGGTCAGTATAACGTTTCGTGAAAGATGTTAAATCAAGTCGGCGATCTTCGATCTCCTTTCCTTTTCCATCGCGCTTTGTTTCCTATTATGTCAAATCATCCTATTTTTGAAAAGAAAAAGAAGAAAAAAAAAGGAAATTAATCTTAAGAATGATGATATTAAAAGGTGATAATAAAAGGGTAACTTGGCTTTATGGATTCATAGATGAAAGTAAAATTGATTATTGATTAAAAAATTGTAGATTAATTTTTTGGATTTAGCTTTGATGTTTGAATAATATAATTGTTTTTGTCTGCTATTAAATATTATATAAAATTTAATGATCTCGTTGAAGAGAATGTTGTTTAAACTTGTTTCTTAAAATTTGTAATACTAATTGGTAAATTAATGTTATTTAAAATGATGATTATTTATTAAATAATTTTCTTTTTTTTATAATATATATATATAGCAATTTTTGGATGAAGAAGATCAAGTAGATTGACTCAAGTAGATTTAAAATAAAGAATAAATAAATAAAAGTGGGATTGAATGCAAATTAAAAAATAAATAAATACGTTGAGTTCTATTTAAAGGAAATTAACAATATAAGATTATTTATCTGTTTGTCAATAATTGCAATTGAATTGGTTTAATCGTTGGTTTATTTCTGTATAAGAAAAAAAAGGAAAAAAAACATAATTTATTAGATTATTGACTAATAATGTAGATACTAATATTATTTTTAGAATGTAGAGATAGAATGGAATCTACGATTTAATATATTAATATTATGATTTGAATTTGTGACATCGCGTTATTTATTATCCTATATTATAAATATTTATGATATTTTGATATATAAAGATTAATTAAGAATTAAGAATTTCAATGATACAAATGATACATGATGATATTGTCATTTTTTTAAAAATCATAGTACATGTTTTTTTTTCAACATGTGTAGATTATTATAAAGAAATCTGGTTTTCTTTCTGTTTTTATTTTTTTTTTTTTATCAATTATATCAAATATTTAATATAATATTTCAAAAAATTAGACTCTTTATCCTCTCTCTTCCTTTCTTTTTCTTTCTTATTTTCTTGATAAACAAATAAAATCTTCCAATAAAATGACACCCGATGACTTGGATTTATTGATAATACTGTTTATATTTACATTTGTAAGAAAAAGAAAAGTCAAATTTATTTTGAAATATTTGACTATATTCTTAGATGTTGAATAATTAACCGCAAATTAGTTAACTCGGTATTATTCATTTTCACAGACTTCTTTTCTAGAAATTTAAATAATTAATTACACTTTATTGGACGAAAGTTAAACGTGTTGAAAAATTAAGTACGGTTGATGAACTTTAAATAACTCAATTACATTTCTCAGCCAGTTATTCAACGTGATATCGGTTAATTTGTTACAAAGATAGATAACAGTTAAATCAAGTCGGCTGGTAAAATTGTGACGCTGAATTTTTTAGAAATGAAAATAATGTCTAGACGAGGTGATTAGTAGATTTAGATCATCGATGAAATTTAATTTTAAATAAAGGGGAGACACTTTACTTTTCTCTTTTTGAAAAAGGCAAAATCATTTGGTTTGGAGTCCTAACTTCTTAAATAAATTTTTACATTTATATCAAATTAAAATAAATAAACATTTTGTATCGTTTCTTGATATTAGCAGTAAAACGAATAAGGAAATCAATTTTTTTATTTATTTCACGAACAAACATATTTTTTTATCCTGTAATAAAGGTATATATATATATATATATATATATATATATATATATTATATTAAAAATGAAGAATATCGAATAAAATTGAATAATGGTAATCATGGTTCTACAAAATGATATATATTTTCATCTACCATTCATCATGCTCGTGTCATACCAAAGATTTATTCATTTTTCACGATATTTTCAAAATGTTATAAATTTCAATTCTTTGAGTTACAGCTTTAACAATTTACATTGAATATAACAAAACTACAATAATTCTCGAAAGTATTATCTAGCAATACATAAAAGTATTTCATTTCTTTCCATCGAAATATATTTAGCTAATTAAATTAGCTTAGATTGAATCGGATCAAAAAAAAATGGCTGGTCAAATTACTTCTCTCCATCGATGTTTCATCAAATCTAATATGGCCGCTATACTTGTTGCAAGACTGTACGTAATAACACACGAATTTAGCAAAGTAATAATATCCACAATTGATAAACTAAATTACTAAACGATCTTGAATAAAAAAAAAAAAAAAAAACTTAATAAAAATACCGATGCAAAAACATTCTCCTCGATTCAACCTCTAACTAGCAACGCAGCCTCTTACGATTGACGTTCGATCGGCGCGAGAAAAAAAGAGAAAGAGAGCGAGAGAGAGAGAGAGAGAGAGAGAGAGAGAGGAAAAAAAAGTAACTATATACGTTCTCCTGTCGTAATCGGTCCTCAGGCCGCCCATTCTCACTCTCCACGATCTCTCATTCACAGAGAGTCGAGAAGTCGGGTAAACTCGCGGGCGAGGGAAGGAGAGGGCCGAGAGAGATAAGCGTCTGTCCGTCTCTCGTGGACGGTCAAAGATCACGGAACGAAAACTGCGGGGAAAAAAGAGAAAAGAGAAAAAAGAGAGAGGAATGGGAGGGGGGGAGAGGAACTAGCGAGGCGGAATCGAGCGGAGAACTAATCAATGCTAGCACGGGGCGTTATCTCTAACACGAATCTCGCTCGCGTTTTTTTGCAGCCAGGCGACGATAGTCAGCTCGTCGACGGTTAACGGTGTTGCCAGCGGTGGTGCACCAACGGCGATGTACAGACCTAACTTCAGCCAGGCGTTCCAACGCGCCGGGCCGACCACAGTGCCGCCAACATTGTCGGCGGGACTCTACCCCACGCAGAGCTTCACGTCAGGTCTATTGAGCAACGGTACACAAAGTAATATTGCTTATCGGTGTTATTATGAGTTCGCTTTCTTGCGCTACGCCTAGCTTTTGTTTTTGTTCGAATTTTATTTTTCGTCGAGCTCTCCGTAACAATGGTTTCCAACTTGTGGGTTGTTCGTAAGGATTTGAGCGACTAGTGTGAGTGTTTTTTGACTGGTGACATTTAACGCATATCTGTTTCAATGAGATTGCATCGTTGGGATGATTTAATGTTTAACTCAAAGGTTGGAAAACACTGTATTATTTTTAAGCGCAAAATCGGATGCAGATGCTATTATTTTTTTGCGATTTGTCGTTGAAGAAAATATATCAATGTTTGCTTGGAAACATGCTTAAAGCTCGTTGCATTAAAAAAAAAAAAAAATGATAGAAATTATTTATTAAACGTAATTTATTTTTCCAGGGCCGACGGATTTGAGCATGAAGAACACGAAACCGCTTCTGAGTCATAAGTTGAACGCAACGGAAATGACAGCCGTTAGGCAACTGATCACCGGATATCGAGAATCAGCAGCATTTCTTTTGAGGTCCGCCGACGAGCTTGAACAATTGTTGCTTCAGCAACCATAGAGTTACGTTTACGTAGGCAGTGGCCAGCAGCTTGGTTCGTAAGTTTTTTTCCTAACGCGTGGACCAAAACGTCGTGCAATAAGCTGGCACGAGGGCTAATTTGATCCACGAAACTTGGAGACTTGAATGCCTGCATACGAACGAAGCTTATCTGAGCGTCGAAATTACCGACTATCGGTAACGAGTTTCCATTATCGACCACCGATAAACGCGATTTCCCGAGACCAAATTGCCCCGAAGGAAGGAAGGATCGAATGCTGCAACTCGACGAAATTTATCCCGAAGGATGTCAGAAACTGGATTTTCCTATCGCGCGAGCAAAAATAAGCTAAGTTTGGAACAAGTTAGCTTCAATCTTTAGACTGCAACTCCTTGAATAAATATGAAAGAAGAAGAGGAAACTGTTTTCGTGTTAACGAGGCGGGAATTTCAAATTTTATTTATCGAAGAACAAGAGTTCCAGGCGATGGGATCACCAGGGGATCACGCGGTGTTCTTAGGGCTAGGTTTAAGGGAACTATTTCAAACAGGGTGTACATAGAGAGGATTTACAGATATTTACTTAATTATCGATAAGCTTAAGCTTAAGAGAATACGAGGATACGATGTGTGTTATTGCGTGCATGTATAGAATGCGTGCGAGAGGCTTTGGGACGAAGAGCGACGCGGCGAAAGAATTTGATAGATCGTTGCTCGAAAGTAAAATGGTGTATCTTCTTTAGATTAATTATACGCTAGCCACGCGAACGAATATCGCGAACGACCGCTTGTACGTTCGAAGTTGCCGCTTCTCTTCGATCGATCAAAGCTGCTTCGAACGTCTGTGTCGTGTATCGAACATCGCCATTGTCGTTTACCCGACCCAAGAACATTGTATTGATTGTTATGTACATACGGATGAACGTAAGAAAAAAAAAGGAGCAGAATTACGCTCCATAAATGTGTACGGGAATGGAGAGAAAAAAAAAAAAAAAGAAAGAAAGAAAAAAGAGTCGGGGAGACGTGAGTTGCCTGAAAACGGGACGGTGAGGAACCCTGTCATCACGTATATATATGCGAATAAGCAGTTTGTACTATTTATCATAGATCACGGGACAAGATTCTCCCTTTTTTTTTCGTTACACGAGAAAACGATCTGACGACTTATCATACACGCGATTCCTGTATTTTATTGTGAACATAGTACTTGAATTGTACGGATTGGATTGAGGATAGAGATTTAATTTGATATATCGATGAAAAATAACAAAGAATCTTTTTTGGGTTTTGTTTTTTGGAAAAATATTTTTGATTTGTATTTAATGATTAAAATAATAGTTGATAAATAATACTTATGATTAATCAGATTGAAGAATTTTATTAAGAAAATATGTAACAATGTATTTTCAATCTCTATTTTATCTTCTTCGATCATGGTACCAAATTTTCTATAAAAACGAAGCCCTCATAAAAAAAGATACGAATTCTTCAAGTTTAACGCGTTTCATCACAAAGAAATATTAAAATATTACAATCCTCAACCAACGTTATGCACATTTATCGGGATCATCTTGTCACGATCGGAGTTGAAATCGTATTCATGGTTTCCGAATGTATCACTGTGTTACCAAAGAACACTGTTTATTATTATTATTATTATTATTATTATTATTATTATTATTATTATTATTATTACAATATAATATGCACATAGCGTTATATACACACGCGTTTATTTCTTTCTCTTTTCTAATTTTTTTTTTCTCTTATCTTTGCTCTATTCTACTCTCTTCAAAACGAAATCATCGAGTTCTCAACGAGTCATTATCACATTTAAATCGTAATCGATAAAAAAAGAAAAAAAAATAATATACTATTACATCACAATCGATATCTCATCATTCACATTCATAAATCTGCATAAATTTTTCATCGATTCGATTTCGTTGCATATATTTACTATCCATCATTAAGTTTTATTATTTTTTTTATTATAATTACGATTATCGCAGCCACTCTAATCTACAAATCAAAAATATGAAGGAGGGTAGCTTTGGACTAAAAAGAAAAATGCTAGTTTATCGCGAATAATAATTTTCGCGTGTTAATTCAATAATTCGTCGTTGTTTTTTTTTGTACATAGTTTATACGCATCGTACGTATATGAAGAGAAAGAAAGAAAGAAAAACTGCGAATATATGAGTTGCTTTTAAGAGAGAATATATTATTATAATTATTATTATAATTATATTATTATTATTATTATTATTATTATTAATTATTATTAATTATTATTATTAATTATTATTATTATATAAATGCATATATATATATATATATATATATATATATATATATGTATCATTGTAAAATATATTTTTCGCGGTGATCAATGGCCGCCATGACCTCGAACATGAAAAAAACACAGAGAAACATTCCATCAATAGGGGTCAGAGGACGATTAGGAGGAAGAAAGGGTTAAAGTATATAGCTCTCCGACTTGTTTCAGGAACAAACGCGACTCTTCGACCGACCCTAATGCTTCGATGTCGTACTTCCTTTTTCCTTCGTCGTTTTGGCGCGAATTTCGAATATTTTGAATTCAATCGAGCATTCGATATAACCTTGACCAACGAAACGTATATATATATATACCTAGTTTCAAGCGTATTTCGTTAGCGATCGTTTCGTTGAAATATTGATGGAAAATAAGTGGATTTGAAACAACCGTTCAAGCAATTCGATTCACTCAGAAATAGAAATAGATTGAGATCGATTCGAACGTTGTTAAATAAGAGATTTTTGTTTTTTTTTTTTTTTTTTTTGAGAAGTTGGTGTTTGATGATTTAGAAGCTTGGATGTGGTATTTGAAAAATATCTTTGAGTGAGTTGAAATATATATATATATATATATTTTGTGGAATGCTTGAAATATTTCAAAACTTTATTAAAAAGCTTTTAGGAATTTGATAAAATTGAAATTTTGAAAGGGATTGTGATTTGGTATGTCTTGGAAGAGTCTTAAAAAGATTTGTATATTTTCAATCGTTTATGTGTTTATGTAATAAAAGAATTCGGTGTTAAATAACTTATTGCCTTATGATTTTGTCTTTTTTATTTGCGTTCAGCAAAAATTTTTTTGATGTGTATATAGTTTGATTGAATTATATTTGATTTTTATGATAATTTTTTTCAGATGCGTAGTGCAATATTATAAAATAAAAGAAGGACAATTTAAGTAAAGAAAAATAAATTTAATTTCAAAATTGAAAAAAGAAAACAATACAAGTACTTCAATAATTCTAACAAAGAAAAATTATTAAAAAATGATTACATTACATCACATTTATTTTCAAATTCTTGCCATGAATTTAACAAATACCAAACTAATTTCAATTTAAAATTTCTATTTAATAGATACTTGAACTTAAAACTCCCATACATCCTTAAAACCCATATTCAATATTTCAAATTTCAATATTATCGATAAAATAATATTCTCAAGTTTCCAAGCTATTCTTCAGCAACGTTTGAACCAATTCAAGAGATTCATCGAACCGTATGTGAAATCTCCACGAAACGCTGCCGCAGCCTAGTTAATCAAACGATTATCGTGAATCAGTATAGTGCAATAGTTCTCTCTCTCTCTTTACATACACACATATACATGCTACTCTTTTTCTCTGTCTCTGTCCGCCTGTCTGTCTGTCTGTCTGTCTTTACGTGCAAGCATGAAATAGACTTCGCTTCGCGGCACCGAGGAACGCCTCCTTTCATTCGAGCGTCTTCACTTCAACGAATGTAATAATCCTTAAGACCTATCTACACTCACAGACATTGTCTACGAACAGTCTGTGTACATCGTCTGTCAATAGTTGAACAATATCAGCGGATTATATTCGTGGATTAAATACAATTTATATATAGTCAAATGCAGACACGATCCGCGAACAATTGTCTGTCAATGTGGATGGGCCTTTAATATCGTCGTATCATACAGGATAGTTGTACTACGTTAAAACTGTGTATTTGAGACTTATACATTTATCGTACACTTGTAATGCGGAATGAAATATATTAGAACAATTATGTTTATATTACGATTTCAGTCGCACTATTATCGAATTCGAATTCCTTACGGCAATATTAATCAATTGGAAAATGTCGTTATTTGATACACTTGGTATCGATTTATATTTCGATTTTAAAATTTTAGAATTGATGAAAAGTTTTTGAAATTACAAATTGAATTCTTGCAAAAATATTTAATATCGATATAAATGTATGTTAAACAAGTTTGAATCAATTCTGCTTAAATAATTACATCACAGTGAATTTGTTTCGATATATTTCGCGACTGACCAAATCTTCCGCAATTCTATTCGAAAATCGATCGAAAACGCTCTTCGAAAACGAATCGTAAGAAAAAAGTTACACGACAAGAAAAATAACGTGGATCGAATCGTTTTCAAAAGAGCATCGACTCAGCGATACGACCGAAACATACGATCGAAAGGAAAAAGGAAAGACGAAAGAAGGTGGCGTGTAATTTCGAAGAAAGGAAGAACACACGTTTTAAACATTTCCAGAATTTTTTTTCTCTTCCTTTTTAATTTTTCGTATGCATACACAGTACATATTCTATAATATAATATAACACGTATATTTTTCTTTGTTCGTTCGATCGTGGAGGCACACACACCTCAAGGAATGTGTACGAAACAAAATCTTGTTCTGCCTACACGGGATGCAGTTCTTAAACACCGTTCAATGTAATCGCGAATTGATGTATATTGATTATAAAAATTAATGCAAAAGAAAAAAAAAGGTATATATTATAAATAATATAAATATATTGAGAATAAACAAAAAAAAAAAAAAGAATATGTATTTGTTCCTGACGAAAGAATTAATAAGAGTAGCGAACTACCATAATATTAAATATTGATAGTAATGATAAAGATAATTTGATGGTACATACTTTTCTTAAGTAAACATTATACAATTATTACAATTATTGTAGAGTTGGTACGGTCTTTGATGATGCCTTGCCTGTAAATGTAACGTTAAATGAACAAAAAAAAAAAATCTTATTACCTTGTAAATGTTTTACCAAATATAATCGATTATTCAACTTATAGTTCCACCTGATTTTCTCCTTTTCATCCAAATAAGAATAAATCTTTTTGAACATTTTAAAAATATCGATTAGATTAAATTAATTTACATATAAATTAAATACGAAAAATATATCCATTTATTCTCGTTCATTATTTATTATATTTTTTACTAAAAATTTCTTCATAAACGAAATATTTATACAAATAGACTTAATCCATAATATCTTTGAAAAGAATCTTGGAAATTTCGGAGAATAAAATTCGCGCGGGAAGTTTAAAGAAAAAAAGAGGATCCACGCTACCTCACCGTCACTCCCCATTTTACGAAAACCCATAAATCTTTTGTTTGGTCGTCCTCAAGCCATGGTGTGATTAACGTGTGGCAAAAATAAAAATCGGTCGAAGTTCTCGCGGCGCATAAATATCCGGACGCATGCATAATCAGCGCCTTAAAAGCGGCGAACAAGCGGCAGGGTAATGTATTATGTGCGCGGTGTGTATCGAACGAAATGGAAAGTCGAATGAGAGGCAACCGAGATCACGATCTTATAGTTCGATTGTGAAATAAGAGTTGGCCACGAACGCGGCTCGAAGCAACGAATGAAAGTAACATCGGTTACCTTGTTCTTTTATTTCTATTCTCCTTTTGACCGTGTAACTGAACCGGTGTTTGAATCAGAGAAGAAATGGCCGAAAGAAAAGAATATATGATACATTGAACAATGGATATTTTGGCATTGTGCGATTATTTTTTGTGTAGATGGAAATTTTAGAATTTTATCTTAGGTTTGAGAAGAAAAATTGAATTTTTGGAAAAATCAATTGATAATAAATATCAGAAAATGATTAAATTACAAATTAATTGGATTATAAACTACTTTTTTATTTGTCAAATAGAATAAGTCAAATGACTTGATTTTGCAAATAAATCAAAATTATTTTGGAAAGAAAGAATAGTGGCAAATTAAAGGAAAATTGTATAAATATATTCATATTATATAAAAGTATATAGCTAAGTATAATTTATTTAAATTCTAAGATATCCTGTATCACATTTTTCTATTCTAAAAGAATCCTAAAAAATTTTAGAAAAATTATAAAAAAATATAGATTTGCATATATGTATAATAAAAACAATTTAAGAATTAGATTAAGTTACTAAAGAGCTACTAAGAAATTTCATTAAATTTCTTTAAAAGAAATTTCCATTTTTGAAAGATTTATACATTAAATTAAAAACTTTAATAACTATAAAATTTTTCCAAAATATTTTTTAAGACAATTTCTTTTCAAACCTGCTTGTTCAGAAAATATGTTAAAATATAGATTAGGCCATATTTATAGATTAATCTATAAGATCGAATCTATCATATCTTTGTTCAAAATTCAGCTAATGGCCATCGATCGTTGTTGACCAATCAACCGACTTTCGCTCACAAAGTGACCGGCCAAAGTCGATCAAAGCCGACCGAATAAAGGAATTCCAATAAAGATAGGATCGATTGAATTCACCGGAGCCGAAAGTGACGACCCTTGAAACAAGCAACCCGGTCACTGATCGGCCAAAGCCAATTATACCAATTACAAGGAATCGGCGCGCATATCGCGCCAACCGAAAGGCGAAACCGCTCATTAAATCCAGCTTGTCCCCTCCATCGTGTCTTGTAATGGGACCGACTCATCGCAGGCCTCCACGATGCGAAAATAGGGGAACGTTGGTCGGACCCTGCTGGGCCTGGCACGGTTGTCAGGGTCAATTCAAAGGAAGGTCACATCAAGGTTATAGACTTAACAGCCAATGATTACGTGCTGTGATTTCGAAGCTGCAGCTATCAGTGAGTTACCTTTGCTTTTCTTGGATAACTATAATCGTTGAAGAAGATTCAAGAATGAGAAAACTTTGGATTTATACTATTGGATCATAAAAAAATTCAAGAAGATAGGCAAATTTTTGATTCATACTATTAGAAATATTATTTGGATTCATTCACTAAAAAATAAAAAAGTTATTGAATTCATATTATTAGATCGGAGAAAAATATGTGAACATGGTCGATAAATAAATTTCGAATCAAGTACAGACCTCGAAGGTAGAGAAGAGATGGTGCAAGACAAACTTTCCTGTTGTTTTATTTCCGTGGGCTGTTCGAATGATTTACAGTACATCGTGGACGATCCTCGAACTTTCACCTTCACCGAGGAATATTCCTTTCATGGCGATTACGTAGCGCGACAGAAATAAATCGAAGCTTTTTATGGTGTATTTAAACGAATTGAAATTACGAATTGCTGAATATTGGCTCCTTGAAACAGTCACATTCTTTCTTCAGTCCTGCGTAATTTTAATTCTCTTCCATTTTTATATGTTCTTTAATCTAAAATTTATTTCTTTTTTTTTTTGTCAACTGTTTTTCTTCTGAAATTTCCCCCCAAAAATAAAAAAATTAATACAAATAAAATTCAAATTATTTAGAATAAATTTTCTATAGTTGAGATATCATGAGATTAATCACACTGATCATATTAAATTGTAAATTAATGATTGTTTCTTAAATTATTTCTATCGTATTACACATACTCAATAATTCAGCATAGAATTGTTTATGCTTACGGAATTATACTTACTATATAAAATTCCTGTTTCTCAAATTTATTATAATTATAATTCTATCAATATTTTCATCTTACACTGTATGCAAAATTTCTACTGGAAGCATCCAAATACCTCTTTCCAATCTTCCAATAAATCTTATCTGAACTCTCGATCAATTTCACACGATCGAAAAATTTTATATTCATAAAAATCTTCAAGAATCACGAAAAGAAAAAACCTCGAAGATGCAAAAAGAAATGGAAAAAACCACATAAATTCCACAATCTACCCAAGACCGGCTTCTTCAAAAGCCTCGATCCCATCCGGTGGCCTTCGCTATGATTTAACGCGATCGAGCCAATATTTATTAACCGCATTAATTACCTTTAATAATCGCAAGCAACACGAAAAATATCTTTCCGTTTATAAATACCACCTTGCTACCGCATAAGAAGCCGCAATTTTCTTGCAAATTCGCGGAATATGCGTACGAATCCAAGACGATCAATCTAACCTAACCTAACCTTGCGAATACACTCGCGAAATCCTTCGCTAGTTGGTAGCCGATACTCTGAGAAGATTAAGGGCTTATTACCGGCGCGACAGAGGATTAATGACGCGAGCAAAGTCAGTATATTGCATCTACATACCGAATAAATTCGTTTGCCTCTGATTGCAAAGAGCAGAAACGACGCGAGCAGTATGGAGGCGTTCCTGACATTTATCAATCCTAATTCGAGCGCCCTCTCGCGGCCTAATTGCATCGTTAAGGGCCGACCGACACCGCGATCTTTAACGATCCGGTGATTGGGGTTATTGATACCGGCCTCGGGAACGATCTTCGATCACTGGTTTTCGATTGATTTCGTGTACGTGCCCACGCATGATTTATACCGTATTTGCGTTCACCTTCTCTTTCATTTCGGCCTCCGGCGTAGCCTGGGCTCAAAGCTCGTCCGACTGCTTCACTGCCATTCGCTTTTGCCTAGGTTAAGGCGAGTTTCAATGGATATACATACATATTGTGCGTATATATACTGGATGTGTGGTCAAGGAGCGCACGCGCGGATGAATCGGTTCGAAAGATGGCCGGACGTGACTTGAAAGTGAATACGATCGTTTCGATGAAAGAAATTTATATTTATAGGATTGAGAATATCGATTGATTTTATTTGATTATTGTATGATATTTTTGATTTGAGTGTATGTGTGTATATGTATGTATATGTGCTATTACTGCTAAAAAGTTTTTATATTAAAATTGCCGAAGGAACTTAACCTCTTCGCTTATAACAATATTCAGATATCCAAGTATCTTTTTGTGTATTATATTAATGTTTATTACGTTAAAAATAAACAATTTAACTATAATAAAAATTATCTATGAATCATTTGGGATATATAGTCATATAATTAATGATATTTAAATACTATAAATTTTTATAAAGCAATATATATTGATAAAAATATTTTAATAATTAACATTATGTCATCTTAAAACAAAAATATACTTTCAATCAAGTTTCTGATAAATTTGATTGAAGATTTCATATCGAATTTTTTGATCTTTTTGCTAGATTATTATATTTGAAACTTTTGTCTAATACAATATAAATATTTCGGCGATATTAAAGATAATAACTGAATTTCTGTGGATACGCGTGAAATGAGATATGTAATATTAGCAAATTAACAGAGTAATTAATTCGACAAGGTCAATTTAAAGAGAATAAGAAATAGAACGACATTTAGAGAGAAGTGGGGTTGTATAAACCGACTAGAACAAGTTACTTGTTACAAAAACTGCCTTATCGTTGCTAGAAGAAACTCTTGTTCTGAGCAGACTTGTGAGCGAAAAAAGAGAGACTAATTCTATGTTCTAGAGAGACAAGATCTTAAAACAATTTTCTAATGAATATGTATATAATATTGTAATAAATAATTGTAATTTAATTTCATTAAATGATAAGAAAATTTTTAGATAATTAATATTTTCAAATGATTAAAATTCAATTTAAGATTTAACTTAAACCATCCAGATCTAACCATCCAGATCTATCCCAAATCTATAATAGTAGAAATATATACCATATATCTCAAACAATGGTTTTATATATTCTAAAAAATTGGAAATTACGATTTTGACAATATATTTTAAAGTTATAAAAATCGATTATATAAATCGCAAACAATTATTTCGATATCTAATTGATCAATCGATTCCAATTTCATTCGATTTTCAAGAAAACGCAGTACATGCTTTTAAATTGTGCTAAGAGAAATTACATATAGTATATACTTCGATAAATAGGAAGGACAAGTATAGAATCGCCGTTAATTATCAATCAATCGTGATTTCGATAAACAGCAGTGGTTAGAAGGCACCGGCTTTGTATCATCGCGACAAGAATATCGAAGATATTCTATCGATCCCTGTTCGGCCTGCATGCGATGCACTAGGAAGTAAGCGTTGTCCTGACAAATGTGATTAATCGGCACCAAACACGGTTGCGGGTTGTTGCACTCGCAATTAAAGCCTGTTAATAAACCACCAAGGCAAATCGTTTCGCGCTCGGTGGAATGTGAAAGTTACTAGATAAGTCTACGAAGTTTATACCCCTGTGTGCACATATATATGTGTGTGCACGTGAGGTTAGGTCGCTAACACTAAACCACCTCATTATCGGATTCAGTCTTAATTGAGATTAGTTTCGTTAACGTGTTCGCGGCCGGACCAGTTCCGTAAACCGATATCAGGCTCCCTATGTAAATGTCATTATCACGATCAACGAGCTGGAATAGAAGTTCAATTAGGAGATCGGAAGCTGGCTTTTCTCTGCCCGACCGGTTCAAATTCACCGCGTGCCGATCTTGAGTAATATCGTTGTGCTGTATTTTTTTTTTTTTTCCCTTCTTTTTTAGGTTAGATCCTTTTACAAGAATTGAGTTTAAAGGTTAATCAAGTTAGTAGTTTTGTGTTGAAATTCGATAAAGTTTATGGACTTCATTGTGACAATGATTGACTTTTATTGATCAACTTTAGAATTTATTATCTTTTGTTAGTTATAATTAGAGTAAACTATTATTTTATAATTCCTAAGTACATTTAATTTTATTGCTTCTGTTCTAGCTTTAGTATTAGCTTTGTATGTATTAACTTTAGTTAATACATAATCTATCGTTTAAAAATTCGTATAATGTGAATTTTGACTTGATTTTAGAAAAGAATTTTTTTGAAAAATTGATTAAATAACAAAAATAAATCCTCTAATTCTTTCATACATATTTTTGAAAAATATCATTGAATCATGATTGGAAAATTGAAAAGATATTTCTTTTACTAAACTAAACTGACATAACTGGTAAACATTATAATGAAAAATTACGATTAATCTCCAATCATTACCATAATATATATCATACTTTTTTACACATGTACATACGTATGCTTCTCAAAATAGAATCCAAATATAAATAACCGTCTGCCACTCCACTTCAACCTCTTCCATCCAATCACGACCATCATTAACCCTTAAATCCCATTAAATCCCCTCCCTCATACCAACTCTCATCGCACACTCTCACATCGGAATCTCGCCTCTGATACAAATATCAAAAAGCGAGGCGTCTCAAGGCCACGTTTAGAACCGCCTCGATTTTTCCAACTGCACCTACGGCTAGGTAGACAGATCGATTCATAGCAAGTGTGTGCGTGTGTATAAATGTGCGAGTGCGTGAAGTATCTACAGCCGCTTCCGACGTCGTAAATCAAGATGACCGATTCGAGAGAAGAGGCCCTTAGCTCGGTGTGTATCTGCGACCTTCTCGCTCCCTCTCTCCGCGAAATAATCGACCACGTTCCTGCGTTCCACGTCTACACGGGAGCGTGTCGAGGATGCTGGCCCCTTGGGCGGGGTGAGTGCATTGTACAGTTAGGATTTCGAGACGGTTGAGGCATAATGAGAGAAACGTGCTGCCTTCTGGCCAAGTATTGTACCAACATGAGATATTGGCTAACCATCTATTTTTCGGCATAGAGGCAAGCGAAAAGGCTAATTCCATTTAATTCTTCTTTGGCCTTACAATAGATAATGCAATAAGTCTTAAAAATGTTTCTTGGTCTTCTTGATTCTAAGGACTTGGCAAAGATAAAACGGTGGCTAGCCATCTATTTTTGAAGACAAAAGAAAAAATTATTAATTTCATCTAATTCTCTTTTGACTTTATAATTAATATGCAATATGTTTTAAGAAGATTCTTAGTTTTAGTTTTAAGCAGTTGACCAAGGATCTTAAGAAAATTGCATTCAAAATAAGTCATTGTTGTTGTAAAATTCAATAAGAGGAGAGAAAATTTTATAAATCTACAAGAAATTTGAAAAATTTTATTCCATAATCTTTGATCTAAATTTGAATAATTTCGTATAATTTGAAAGTGATATTAGAATTTATTGTAGATAGATTATTAGAATCAGAATTTAAAATTATATAATAAACTTTGATTATAATAATGAGAGCATCATATTCGAGGATATGCGAAATCTTTATTATAGAAATCTCTCTTCTATCTATGCGAAAATCTTCCAAATTATCATCTTTATTACCCTACTTTATTTCAATGCATCTCATTTCTTCATTATCAGCTTCAGATCTGCGTTCTGATGAAAATGAAGGTGTCACTCTCACGTTATAGCCAATCATTTCGCCTAGCCGTCTTATTTCTTAGCGACTTCGTGAAATCTTGTTTTGCCAGAACCAGTTTTCGTAAATAGGAAAAATATTTTTAATTAATTTTGAAAAATGTAGCAAGGCCAGTGACCAGATCGACCAGTATCTGAGATCTTGTGTTCAACTTGGAAAATACATGGATTATTATTAAGAATTCCTGGCTACCGTCCAACCAGTATCGTGAGAACGGGGTCGAAGGATTTTCCAACCTGTAAGTGATCTTTTCATTCGCGAAATGTTATCGTGATTAATCGTAACAGGCCGACGAGGATAAGGTTTTACGATCTAATGTGTGTCAATTTTGTATCGGCGCTTGTCTCTTTGGATTTATTTCGTTTCAAGTTATTGATTGGATAAGTTGTTTGGCAGGTAGATGGAAATTGCTTGGGAAGAGGAAAAAAAAATGTTTGGATCCAATGAGGAACATTCATGAAGATTGATTTTTAACTTCGTTTTAAATCTCTTACAGCAATTTTTATTGTAGATAATTGAAAATTATTTAAATGATATTCCATATTCCATATATTGATTGAGATATAAACATACATATATCTAATTAATAAGTATCATTAACAAATGACTATAGTTTGCAACAGACAGAATTGAAATAAGTCATATTGTTTTTGTCTGAAAGAGTCAAGAATGAGTCTATGAGAAAAAGAAACTATTGTGTACGTACGTATAAATCTTCTTTATATTGTATAGTATTTTTCTATACTTGCATCATTGTACAGCACCTTGAAAGAAAGAAGAAAACTTGAAAGAAGTAGTATTTATAAATCTTAACCGTAACTTATCTAACTTAATACATTCTATTTATGACAGTATAGTAAAATAAGAGATATTACAAATCGTCAGAAAATAAAGAATTAATATCTACTACCTACGTGAAATTGTAAAAAAAACCATTGAGGAATCATGAAATAACGTATTGTAAGTACGTAAATACGAGACGTGTCACAGTACAAAAGCATTGTTCATCGTTTTACAAAGTGGTCGTTATTCACCTCGATAATGACTGTTTTGTCTGAAAATAACAAATGTTTGAGATAAATCGAGACGAGAGAGCGGTCCAACAAAATGGCCGTGATGGAAAGTTACGAGGATACTCGAGATTGATTGAGAAATCGATTGTACTTGTCCGACACCTGTTGACGCGTGGAAAACATCGGCGAATCGGGCAACTTAATTAATCCATCATTGGAAGAATAATCAAGTGTCGGATAGAATGTAATAAGGAGCTCTCGATTACTTCCACGAAGAGGATCGTCTTCCTTCGAGACGACAAAGGTCGTGGTAAAATGGAGGAAAAGAGACGATAAGTATCGAGAATCACGTTTTCGATATCGTGATCGGATTAGACGAGTTAGAAATGTATTTATAAGTGGACCACATATATTACAATTCTATACTGGAAATAGAATTGGTATTTGAATCTAGCTAGAAATCAAAGACCTATGATCACCATATTCTCTTTATATTTAAAAATTTTAATAGATGATTATTTGCTTTGTGAACAAAAAATTATTTTAGTGCATAATTACATCAAAAAATTTATGATTTTACAAGTCAGAATTAAAATTTTTGTATTCTTGGAGTATTCTTGGATTTGATTTATAATCTATATTATAAATATGATTGCAAAATAAATATTCTATTAACATTATAATTATTCAACTTAAATAATACTACTTTTACATTTTTTGTTTGTAAAAAGCAGATTTTTGTCTAAAATCTCTTGCAATATAATTTAAATTATAATAATGTAAATTAAATAATAATATGTATAACATATTATAGCTCATAAATTTTAATATTAATAAAGTCTCAAATCTTCTTTATAATATCATATATCAATAAAATTGATATATTTATTATTAGATTTTTGCTATATTATTACCAAATTAACTAAATATCAAATAAGAAGCAATACCCTTAAACCTATCAAAAGTTTAAAATTAAAAAAATTGTGTCTGCGAATCGTGTCGCTTTTGCCAACCACTGCTTCATAAGAAATTTTCAAAGAATACCGTTCATTGTCAGTTTTATCGTTGTACTTGAGGATAATTTCTCCAAATGAGGCACCAACTTAGTAGGCACAATTGCATCTAGCGCGAAATCGTTCGTCGTGGAATGTCGCAAGGGGTCGGTCACACCCGTGCAAGGACTCTCACCGAGGACGATTCACCATTCTCGAAGAGAGGTTCTAACGAGCGTTGCGTAACCGCGGGCGCTCATTAGCACGTCGAGATCCAATCCCACGGCTGAGCAGCTGACTGACTGACTGACTGACTGACTTACTGACTCTCCTTACGAAGCTAGGAGATCGACGAATGTTGCGAAACTGTTATTGCGCTTACCAATTATGCGAACAATTCATTGTTGACTGCTCTTCCGCGTAGAAACGTTTCGAAAATTTCCCACTGAATCGTGTTGAGCTATTGGAAAACGAAAACGATCTCAATATTCATCATAATTGAATTTGTAAGGAAATATAGTAATGAAATTGCTATAGCATTGCGTGTGTTTCTTAACTCTTTTTATTAAAATTTTATATCCAATATGAGATATGGAATATTTTTAAATTTTGAAGAATTCTCTGAAATGGAAATTAATAAAATGTTTAAAGATTTTTTATATAATTGGATATATCATACATAGCAATTTAGATTGTCTAAAACTTTGGGCAGTTATGTACTCTTCAAATCCTAACCTCAAATACTAAATGTTATTTTACAACAATTACATTTTAATCATTATCACATTAATCAATTGTAATAAGTATTATTTTCATTATGAGAAATAAATAATTAATTGAAACTATTTATAGATTAGTCTGGGTTGGTCATTATATTATATAAAATAGATTATACTTTACTATATAATAATATAATTTTTATCAATTATAATATCATAGGAGGTAAACATAAATGAATTTTTCTAATTCAGGAAAATAAGAAGATGAGAATGAAAAAGAAGATAGCCTTGGAAGATTGTTTCTTCTTTGACATGTGGAAAGTGGACAAATAGGATGCAATAACAATAGTCAAGAATATGTCGTATATTGGTAGAAGCGGTTTACATTCATGACAGGAACAATGTGATTGGGATTTGATGGATATGGAACAGACTTGTAGATCAAGGTTTGGGAATAAAGAAGCTATTTATGAATAGAATGAAAGAAATGCTTATAATACAGAAATCTCAAATTTCTAAGTAAGAAATTTTAGATAAATACTCTTAAAATTGTGAAACATCAAAAAAAAAAAAATTAATTATTTTTAATCATTTTAAATTCAACGAACCAATATTTTTTTGATTTATGTATCTTGAAATAAATAATATGAATAATGATGTATTATAATATTCATGAAATATCCTCAGAAAGTTAATTCTAGATATTAAAACAAACACAAAAGTTGATATATAAAAATTCAATTGCACTAAACGATAGAATTCATAATAAAGCAGCAAATATACAAACAAAAAATTTAAAAAAAATATACTGTTACTTTTCATTTTAATCCAATCTTCAAATCCAAGAATACATAACCTAACTTAACCTAACTTCTGTTGCGCGTACATATATAGAGCCGAAGACAAGTGGTCATGCCGAGTTGTAAATCGCCGTCTCTCAGGTCTCGCGTGTTATCTGGTCATTGGATGAAACAGCACGCGGAATATGGAGCACTTACCCTGATCACCGTAACGGCGGTCCACTTAGCCTGGGTAACGACCGACCCGGACCATCATCAGGCCGTCCGTCCTGGATGGCGTGCACGCGCGGTTGGCGACCTTTACGCCATGGGACCACGATGTTCCATTTGCCAGGAGATTGAAATTCCGCTCATGGCTCGGATTACAGCGACGCTGCTTGGACGGTTTCTCGCGACTCTTGCCTTTCTGCCTCCTACCTCATCTATCCGCTGGCCACTCTTGAAAGCATTCGAATGTAATGGTCGGCTAACGACTGTATTTGCAATTCATCGGAGTGGCTTAATTGCGTATCGTGCACGGCGTCCACGTCCATGGAATAATTCATACAAGCTTGAACTGTCCTTTGCCTTCCAAGTTTACGAATTTTTCCGCGCATGCGCAGAGATCATGAGATTATCTCGTCGAACTATAATTCGAAATAAAATATATTTATATTTGAACTCGAATGTGATGATTCGTGATATTTGTGTGCATAACTTTGATGGACTTTAATTTTTTATGATATATATATATATAGATAAATGATAGATAACTTTAATTGTTTTCAGAAATTATTGCTATTGCGCATGCGTCGAAAAATTTGTAAAGTCGGAAGACAGAAGAAAATTCAAGCTTGTATGAATTATTTTAATATATATATATATTCTTATATTTATATTTTTTTTACCTCTCATGTTAAATTTTTTAAACTAAAGTTTTCAATATAAAAAGTATGTGATTCTATTTAAAATGAATAATATTCTTGTAATAACATCTCACATCGATAGGTTTAACATAAATAATTTACATACCTTTTAAGCTCAAACAAATTTCCTGTCATGTATTCTCAAGAAGATTACTCGATATCTTAAACCGCCCACATCAATTACCGCCACGAAAATCTTGACTCGTGATTTCTCTCCTGGATTCCATTTTTCGTCACGTGTCAATGGTGCGCACGCTCCTTTCGCATTAACGCGCATGTCAGACCAATGGAGATTAATTGCTTACCCACAACCGGCTGCAATTACAACTGATCGCGATTCATACACTTTTACACGAATCGGCACGATGGAGAGCACATGGAAACGGGCTTTAAAGGAACTCGATATGGTTGGGTGCTCGTACGAAATACTGGACGAAATAATGATGCCGTGAAATGAGGTACGATCTCTGGCGACTCCCAGAAATCTTGTGTGTGTACAAATTAACGATGGAATTCGATTACGTGAGTACATATACATTTAAAGTTGAAGATGAACGGGAGATTGATGGAAATGACGTTCGCATCATTCGAAATACTTCGCGCTTACAGTGTTAAATTATGTAGATAATACATTTGTCATATTATTATTGTTGTTCTTTGCCATTTATGGAGCAGTGTTTAAATACATGTAAGTATTATGTGTATTTTATATTTATTTTTTTAATCTTAATTAAGAGACATTTTATTTATTCTAAAAAATAATTAACAAGTAATTTGGATTTCAAATATATTTATTTTACAATTAATAAATCAAAAGTCTCTAATCAAAAAATGTATTTTGCATCAAAAAGATTCGTCTAATATTGGACGAACTACAACTGACTGTCAAAGTAAACTACTTCGGTACGCACATAGCCAGACATGTTTCACTCGTAACACTTATGAATTCTGCAATGGATCATGGTTCATCGCGTTACTTACATAAGACGACGACTCAATTAGGTCGTCGATTGATGATCTTCTTAGATCTAGACGATGAATAAGAATCGCTTTCGATTCGATTCAGTGAAAGTTGATTTTCTATCGTAACAAATAAGTGGAAAGAATATTTCGATTCACCGTATATATCGTGATACATAATAATTTGTTCATTTAAAATTGAAGCGTTGTTCTCGATATTGCAATATATCAGTGTTGAAAAGGATAATAACGAAACGTTCTATTAATTCCAATTAGCATTAGATAAGATTACTGTAAGATCAATCTCTTGCTAATAGAGTTTTGAAATTCAAATATATTCTAAGTTGGATATTATGAATTAAATTTATTTTTTGTATTATCTTCTGGATTACATTTTTCTGATGAATTATATTTAAAATTTCTGATAAGAAAAAAAATAATGATTGAAATTTTTTATTTCATTTTTTAATAATTAAAATAAATATGATAGATATTAGGTTAGGAAAATGATCAAATTCTATAATAGCTGATTCTTTATTCTTATATTCTTTTTTAAATTCTTTAGGATTCTTTTTTTTAATTATTTTAATTTTTAATATCGTAAATTTCAGTAAATTACAGTAAATTACATAAATTTCGTTTTCTTATCGATTTCGATCGCTTCAGAGACGACAGTCCATTTTTCAGGGCCAATTCCTATTTCCTTGATCGATGACAGTTTACAATGCCGCGTTTAATGATCTCGAGGACAGCTTTCACTTTGTTTCGCTATTTTCCTTTTGAAATTCCCAAGGATAAAACAGGGGGCCACTATTTCCTGTTACAGTTTCTGTTGAAACAAGCCTCATGTTCTCTGTATCCGCAAAGATCGAACAGAAGCCGGATTATCGTCTCGATCGCGATCGTTGCTTGTGACTGGGATCGCCGACTGTTCGAACAAAAGCATTGCAAACGGATAAATCTTTGTGGAAACACGATTCCAAGTACCTTTTGTTCTTCCCTCGTTCAGAAATTGTGCGTCGACTAAAATTATGTTGAAGTTGTTGAGATATGTTTACTTTTGATTTATGCTATGGTTAAATAGTTTTAATAGTTGATCTTTTATTTGTTAAATGTATGCTGAAAACATTTTAGTCTTCCCATTTCTTTTAATGTTCTCTATTATTAGTTTAAGGTTATGTTTACTATTCTTGAAACAGAAATATTCAGATAAAAATAATTTTCATGAATGATTATATTTTTCATTCATGTATAATAATATTTATTATTTAATACTTAAATTGTTAACACTTAAATTAGTTTTAATAATTTAGAAAATTTTAAGAAGAAAAATTTGTTTTCTTTATTTTTATGCAAGTTAAATTAAGGAACGTTCGTCCAATAATGATGGCCTAATTTATTACAGAATTTAAAATTGATACGCTGATTTGGAAGCATAAATCCTGTTATTGTTAATAACACGTTACAAATGGCGTGGAGATATTATAATTATCTATGATGAAGATCGCGTGTGTCATAAAAATCTAGGAAGAAATGAAACTTAGCCCGGAATCTTAATTAAACCATCACTGGTGTGAAAATAATTGGCGAATTTACTATTCCTTTGATGTCAGATAACATAGATTTCTCCTAATTAAGCTTGACTTACGCCAACGAGATTTGTCCATCGATTCCATAAGACTTAGAATTAAAACTGATACTTTCAAAATGATACGAAACAAAGCATTTCGTACAGTAAGTAATACTTCGTTTGTTAAAAAAAATTTGAATCCGATCGACAAATTTTTATTCAATAATTTACACTAATAATAATTTATTTTACAGATAAAACAATAAAAATTGAAAAAAAATTGTATAAACTAACGGTTAAATTTAATAATTCTTTTATATGTTAATATTCAGCATTATATTCTTGAACAGAAACAAAATTCAAAAATTCTTAAAAAAAATGTATGAGAAAAAAATGTTTTATAAAAACATATCACAGTATACTATATATTCAATATGATGTGAATTCACTATTGGATTTCAATCTATAAGAGAAGATCTATTGAGAAACGTTGATCCGTAATACACAATTTTCTATAACATTGTATATCAAATGGAAAATATAAATTCTCTTTTAATCTTTTCATATATTTCAAATTTTAATATTTGACAAAAATAACGAGTTAACTAGCTACAATGCATCACATATTTTCCATTTACTAAATCAAACAATTCCCATTTGAAAAACGATTCGAATCCAAGTCAACGATCGATGAAGGAAAACAACTCAGGGGTCACCGTCCGTTCGTATCAAAAGAAGGATACTTCCAGGATCTTCTCTAGATAGGACAGGCGTGCACAGGCAGAGTATGTGTCGTGGCCGATAATTATCGACGAGGCTGATCGTGCGTGCAGCCAGAAAAATGGCGAGCAACGGGACAGGTCGGTCGGCGACTACTGCCTAGACCGCGGTCTCCTGTCGATGTCGAATGAAGATGTCCCGGCTACGTTCTCCCTTGCCTATGTACCAGCTGGAATAAGTGTGGGTAATTTGCTCGACTGGCTAGACCACTTGTTTTGCGGAGGGAACCGATGCCGTTTAAGAGACCGTGCCACCGAGCAAATCCTCGTTCACGTATGTGTTACGTAATCCGTGTGCACGATTGTTGTGTTGAATGAAAATGAATCCGTGAGAAATGGATTTATGATTTTGGAAGATAGAATAATTCATTTTTGATATATTATGTTATTTAATGATTTTTTTATTTTAAATTTTGTCTTATTCTTTTTTGTTAAGTTTAAACGATTTGAGATAATAGTTGTATATTTTTGAAGTATTCTGCGAGGTAATAGGCGTATATTCTTTTATTTTTTTAGTTTTTCTTATATAAAGTTATGTAAAAATCATGGAAGAATGTAGAGAAAGTTTGCACTTATATTAATAATAATGATATTGAAATTTGATCTCAAGAGTTAAAAAAGATATGATCATGTTTTGATAATATTTTATGAAAGAGAATCTTGTTACATCATCAATCAATAGTGTTTTATGTATAAAAAGAAAGAATACAAGAATACAAGATCAGTGAAAAATATTTGAGAAATAGATCATTAATGAAATGTGTAAACTTTTAATAGAAGTTGTTATCGTGTCTTTAACTGATTAAAATTCTAGATTTTCGAGAATTTCAAAGTAGTCTAGTTTGTCTTGACATGCAAAAAATGTGATTTTTAATCAAACATCTAAAACATTCGATAAGAGATATGACTCAAATTTGTTTAAAAAATATAAAAATATAAATAGTTGAAAGCTGATTGCGTGAAACATGCAAAGTGAAAATAGGTGTCGAACACGAAATAAACGATTTGAAATAAGAATAATAAAATATTTAATTGAAAGGTTTAGATTAGTCAGACACGATATCAAAGTTAATTGGCATGTAACTATTTCATGTTTATATAGAGCTTTATACATGTATAATAGAATTTCTATTTTAGTAAAGTAGAATTGAATTAATAATTGAATTATGCATTAGATCATAAACTAAAATTAACGTTTCTTTCTTTAATTACAAGAATTCTCTTATTCGAAAAAATTATAGTATTTTATATTAATTTTGATATTAGAGGTTCCATTATTACTAATTCGACTATCAAGATTAAATTTTAATACTTCATAAATTTTATAAGTAGTTTGGATCTCGATTTCACCTACTTATTCAACTTTTATTGTACCTAGCAACCTAGAGCAAAGAAATGAGAGAACGCAAAATATTCTTATTCGACCTCTGACAACTCGCTCGGAACATAGAGGCCATACGTCAGGAAGACCGGTTAATGGACACTAAAGTAACAACCGGCAGGTTTCCCTTTACTCTGCTATGCGTTTAAACAACAAGGACCGGTAGCTAGAATTAATGAGGCACCAGTTTCCAGTAATGTTAGTCGTGATAGGATCGGCGGATCAAAATGCAGATTTGTACGGGTGAAAAGTCTGGCACCGGTTCGATTGCTGTACACGTTCCAATGTCTAATAGTTTGGATGCTACTATGTCGCTAAGGTCAAGATATATTCAGAGCTCACGATGAAGTGTTTGATAAATATTTTTTGATCAGCCATTGAAGATATTTTATAATATAAATATTTAATAATTTTAGATTTTTCAAATTTTATTTTTTTTATAAATGCAAGTAATATTGTGGAGAATAATTAAAATCTATGTATTTGATTGAGAAGATATTTTATAGATTCTAAGGAATTATAAAAATAATTATTTATTACAAAATTTTGATCATTACAGGAAATTAGGTACTTTGAATATTAAAATAATTGTGAATTACATTTTTTTCTTAAGTTTTGAATGTTAAGTACTTGTTAATATTAAGAAAGCAAATAGAGGAAATTAATAACATTGATTGAAGCTCAATTTACATATAGTGTGAATAATCAATTGTAGAAACAATACTAATTGTACAATGTGGATAGTTTTATAGATATGTCTTATTGTGCAAGTACATAGAAAATTATAGGATGCATTGTTATCATTCAAAGACTTGTAATATACCTTATTCAAATTGTTAGATATATAAAGTCTTTCAATATTTTCTAAGATTATCATGAACTTACAATTTTAAATGATGATTTGAATGACTTGACATTTTTGTATTGAATATATGATGTGCCATTTCAATGAATTGAAATCTATTTCTGAATAGAAATATTTAATGATTAATTAATGAATGTCATTTTGAATATAATCTCTTACTACTACTTTATTACTCAAACTCCTTTCTTTTCTTTCTTTTTTCTTATACGCTATATTAAATATAAATTTAAATATACTATTTTATCTATTTCTTACTTATTCACTTCAAATAACTTTCACATATTAATTTTAAACTAATATTTGTCATTTTATTACAAAATTTATCTTTTAATTCACTTAAGAAAACTTATTTTAATATTATTATTCATAATATTTCAAAAAGATATTCAAAACAATTTTAAGAGAAATAAAATTGAATTCAACATCTCTATGCTTAAGTTATATTTCTCTTTGCAAACATTCAATTTATTGTATTTGATTTAATCAACAAGAAATATTAAAAATATTAAAATAACAAAGCAATTATTAAAAATTTTTAAAATAATCCTTTAATCCATTTTTTCGACCAAAGACCTACTCGTCATGCCAAGCTCACAGCTGACTGTATTTCATCAAGAAAGTTTTGTTCCTGAGTGCTGCCGTTGACCCATGAAATTACCCGTTGAAAATTTCCCGAACGCCGTTTTCCCCTGTGCGCACAACTCTCACATTCCAACCACGCGTTTACATACGTGTGCACGTGTATAATGATAGATATCACCGCATCATCTATTGTAACGCGTGTAATGAGAATCGCAAATAGGCGTGCAATTTGATAAGCTTGTCAACCACCGTTACGGTTCATGCGTCTGCAGAATTGAATAGGGACTACAGTTAGACCGAAGGGCGCTATGGGCGCAAACAGACAGATACAGGAAGGAGAGCCCACATAGTTAGGTTATGTTATGAGAACCTATGTGTATTTGCATACATCAATTTTGAAAAGGTTATGCGGTAATGATTAATATCTTACAATTACTTTAAATAATTTTAATTGTGAATAATCGTTGTGATAGACAGACAAAGATAGAAAGGGGAAATTACATAGTTAAATTATGAACAGAAATCCTTTAGAGCTATATGTATTTATAGACATAAATACAGAAAGGAGAATTTACATAGTTAAGTTATATTATAAAAATTTGTATTTATTTGTATTTATCAATTTTGAAAAGATTAATATCTTACATTCTTTAGTTACTTTGAATAATTAAAATTGTGAATAACAAGAAAAAAAATTATTGTAACAGAAAAAAACATATAAAAAACAAATTACATTACAATTAGTATGAAAAGTTGCATAGTAATATCTTATAATTAATTAAAATAATTTAGTTATAGTTGTTATGGTAAGATAAAGACATATAAAAAAATTATAGATATATATAATATACAATAAGATGGTGATTCTAAATATTATGAAAAGAATTGATTAATTTGATAGATGCTATCATTATTTTAGAATAAACATATAAGTAGATAATAAATCTTTCATAATATATGTGCTAAAGAATCTTTTTAATTTGGTATCATTTATTAAAAAAAGCTTAAAAATTTGTTATATATTTAAATTTAAAGAATTCTTTCACAAAAGAACGTTTGACGTTGTTGCATGATCCAAGTACATCGTGCATCAAATATATTTTTATCTAAAATACTGAAACTCACGATTTTTTTATATTTATATTATATTATATTATATATTATATATTTTATATTTTTTTATATTTTTATATTTTATATATTTCTCAATCATCTCGGTGCATAAGAAATTACAACATAACAAACTTATGATCTAACCTTGAAAAATGGCCATGGAACATTTTCCTCTACGAGACAGCAATAATTTCCAAGCGAAGCTTTTCAGGATCTTCGTTAAACGTTCTGAAGTGGCGTTCCCGTTAGAGGAATCCAGCTGGCTATGAGGAAGCAATGTCCTTTGTCTTGTCAGACGCGTTTCCCCGTTCAAAGCTTCGGACTTCTCGCGTCCTGGGGAATTCATAGGTTTGTTATGCGCGCGATTCCTTCTACCGATGCAATCTCGCCGCGTTTTATGTTCTTGTGCCTGCCACTAGGGGGAAAAACGAATCGCGCGAAACGTGGCCTGAACCGATGGCGATCAAGTAAAAACGTGGAAACGTGGAAACGTGTACCAGGCTGCTACCGTACCTATTTTCCTATTCTTTTTTTCGCGATTCGTTTTCCAGCGGTTTTCGATCGTGAACGATTCTGCGGCTTCCGGAAGAGGAAGGAGACGTATACGAGATGTCTGACAATAAGTTCGTTTTGTGGTAAAGTTACTTGATAGTTTATTTTTGAGTATCGCTTTCAAAGTATCCTTGTTAAAAATCTGTGCATAAATAATTTTGACTATTAATTTCAAAATAATTTTAGAAATTGGTTTTGTGAAATGGCTTTTCATCATTCATATCAATAAAATATCTTTTTTCAAGTAAGTTTTTGATTAATAAATGAATTGAAATGTCGTAATAAATCTAGAGATTTTTTTTTTATTCGCAAATATAATGAAAATATTGGAATGAAAGTATTTTGAATATGATATCAAGAGTAATATAAATCGAAATTGTGAAATTATTTATCAAGAAGAAAACTTGCAGATGATTTTAGTCATATTCAGCAATAAAATAGTTAACTTTATTGTCGACTTGATTCGATGTGCATAATATGAAGATGAGCAATGAAATTTAATAAAATATATACACAGTGTCTCATAATTCATAATGAAAATGTGATCATAAAATATTTCTTAACTGATACAAATATTGGTATGTATAAAAAATATCAAACCTCTCAAGGCTTTCCTCTTTTACAAGAACGTTTAGACATAAAATTTTTCTTCCCAGACTCGACTGTTCTCACGTCATTGAAAAAATGAAAAAAATAAAAAAGCAGGAAAACTCGAGAGAAATTTCTCGATCATATATAATACGAAGAAAAAAAAAATTTCACATAGATGTCGATCTTACGTAAAACATGGATACAAATCTATTCCTCGATGCAAAGGATAGTTTAATGTCACTATTTCCATCTTCGACGTGAAAGCATTTGGATGAGACAAATTTATGAAACGTCAGACATGATCATTGTACACGGGGCCAATGAAATTCCAACGGGTTGCATAAGGATTTCCTGGATGGAAGATCACTGGTGAAAGCTGAGACAACGTCCTCATTATGACCTTTTAACGTTATATTGGATTACTTTTATGATAATTACTACCATTTGTATATGGTATGGTGGTATGTATACGTGAACGTTGAATGAATTTAAGAGAAATTATAGATCCAATGTGCTATAATATATATAAGTTTGTAGTACGGGATACAAAGGATAATGGTAGCGGAAAAGGATAATAGTAGTGTTTCGATATGCAAGATATTCGAAATTATATGGAGTACGGCGTGGGACATCTAATTTGCATGTCTTAAATAACTATGTATTAAATTGTTCACTATGTAAAGCATTTAATTTATTTTCTATGTCATTGGAGATTATTGGAATTATATAAGATAAAGGAAGTTAATTTATTCTATTTGTATTTTAAATATAAAAAAAAAATAATTTTTTTTATAAAATTAATTTTTATTTATAATATTATTATAAATCCTATAAATTATACAATCTTATAATTTACAATCATATTAATTTATATTCTATAATAATATACGACTATTTTATAGCTATTTCTGTATAATTCGTTTAAGGTTATAATGGTATTTAAAAATTCAATTGAGATTGAATATTAAAAAATTTATAATCTCATAATTTTTTCGAAACTGTCGTTAAAGTATGATGATTTACGATCAATTGTATAACAAAATATATAGTTAGATACAATTTTGCAAATGCCAATATAAAATTTAATCTCCTGTAGAGTTTCGTCTATGATTTAATCGTAATCGAGTTGGAAATACGCATGTGTAGAGCAATTGAATCTCTCGCTGTGTAACCGTTATATGGCGCCACTAATTATCTGCAGAACTGCAGAAACGCGTGGATCATGCGCAAGAACCAGTTTCATATTCATGCTGCCACATGAAAATCAAAAGTGATTTAAATATGTGTGATCGTGTATTAAATTGATTTCTGATAATGAAATTGTGAATTTTTGAGATGATACTTTAGTCTTGAATAGAAAAATCATGATAATTTAAAAAAGAAAATTTAATATTCTCTTTTTTTTAAGAAGAGTAGTTTTTTAAGGTTAAGTTCATTTTTCAAGAAGTTTTATTTATATCTTATATGGATTGAAATAAGAAAGATATAAAATAATTGAGTGAAAAAGTTACAGGTAAATGTTAAATATTTTTATAGTAATTCTATAAAAATTCAAATTCTTTCTAATACATGTTAGAAATGTAAAAATGTGTTAGAATATATTTAAAACTTTGTTTATTTGAAACATTGTTTAAGAATTAGAATCTTGTTTTTTTTCATCTATGTACCAGCACAAATGAAAGATATATTATTTCATAAATTGTTAGACATACATAACTTTATAATTAGTTTACACATCTTCATGTCTCGATAGCAAATATTTAATGTCAAATTTTAAACTTTCAATTGAATTATCAATTGAAATTGATATTTTTTTTTTTACAATCACAGAGTATAAAGCTAACTAATATATAATATAATATAATATATAATATATAATATATAATATAATATAAGCTAAAAGACTATAAATTTAAGCATTAAATCTCTTTTTATACTTTATAATAATTATCTTCATTTAATCTATCATACAAAGAACAATAAACATTCTACTGCATTAATTAACGTCAATACACGTCACTAAACGAACAGGATTGTCTAAACAGCAATAAGAAAAGTATGTGTTCAGGGAGAGGTAACGAACACGAAGAAAGCAAGTCTCGCGCGCTAGCAAACCTAACCTCGAGCGTATTCTAGCGCTAGTGGTACAAAGCGCGCGTTAATTACGCTGATTGATTTAAGCTTAGTCGCGAAGGATTTAAGAGGCTCACCGTGCAAGCCGCATAATATGCGGGATATCCTTTCGTGTCTGTACAGAGTGTATTTGCACGCGAGTATGCAATGGTGCGCGCGCATAATTGCACCTTATTGAGGAACGCGCGCAGGGCGTGCCATTTGAATCATGTTCAGTTTATGCGTGGAATTATTAAAATGTAATCTACAACAGTTCGATGTAATAAATCGATGGTATTTTATTTACAAGCTAACTGTGAGCTATGTATCGTTTCGATGTTACAAGAGATCTAAGAATTTAGAGACATATTATACGTAGAATGGAATGCTAAATAAATGTGTAATTGAATCTTGATTCGATGGTTTTCAACTTTGGAAAATATTGAAAAATATTTAAATATCTTTCAGATTTAGATTTGTGAATGAAATAACTATATGTTTGTATATAAAACTGTATAGATCATAAATTAGAGATCTTATAGCTTAAAGTGAATTTTAAAGCTATCGCTAACTATGATTACTATGATAAACAAAATAAATATCTTAAGTATGATAATCAAATGAAAACTAATATATTTTATGTTGCAAAAACCATCGATCAAAAGTATATTTCTCAAAAATTGTAAAAAAAAAATAACTGATTTTTTAAATTCATAATCACAAATTATTAAATTAAAAATTGAATTGTTAATTAATCAATCTACACACATCTTAAAAAAACAATTTTAATCAAACACGGCCGAAATTCTCGTAGCGCTTCCAACATCAAAGGGCACCGAAGATCCTCTACACTAACACAACGTGTTCAATAGCGACTCACCCGTCAATTTGCATGGTTGCGTCCACCAGAGATGTTTTCTTCGGATTGTCTCCAGCCCAACGATGCCTTTGGATAGCCAGGACACCGGCACGACGACGGAGGAAGATCAATGACATCCCTCTCAACGGTTTTTTTTAGATTAATCCCGATAACCAACTCCGCCCAACTGGAGATCCAGTATGGATGGATGTTCTGCTAAGTTCGAAAAGGCGGATCTCTTTCCGCCTGAGGGCAACGATCGTCTCCCCATGCGACATCAGCCTTTGAATCGCGTTGATAGTAATTGAGACGTACGCGTCCTTGAGTTGGGACGTGACGCCGCCGTGGGCATTATTCGAAACGAGAACACGCGGTTTTCTTAATTAAGACCTAATGGCGGCTTCGGCCTCTGTTATCTCGCGCCAACGATCTGAAGAATTGATTTCTTCAAGGAGGCTGGTCCAGCTGCTATCGCGCCTATCACTGTTAAATCTTGCTTCTTTTTAAAAATGGCGTATGTACGTACTGTGGAGGAACGTTGTATCTGTAATTGGTCTCGCTAGGTTGGATACTTCTTCGGCGTCAACCGACGTGTCGCAGGCAAGAATGTTAAATTGAATCTTGATCTTTCGTCGTTCGGTTTGTGTTCTGTTACTTGTCTGAAGTTTGAACGAGGGAATTTGTACTTGTGGGGAATGTTCGCATAATGGTTAGTTTTGTTCTGACAGGATATACGGAAGATCAGTGGATAAACTCGTACAGTTTTAGACAAATGAAAATAGTGTATTCGATAAAATTGAAATTATGAATTTCAAGTTATAATTGTAAGATGATTAATTGGATATAATTAAAATGATTTGAGGGTATAGAAATTTGAGGAAAAATGGATTGGAACAATTCTGAAGGTACTAACTTTCTAAATTCTCTAATAAATCAATTTTAATTTAATTTAATTACATCCACTATTATATCTCTTCATTCTGATATTATTTGTAAAATTACCTTGATTTATTTCAATTTCAGAAATGGCATTATATTATGGCATCGCTTATTGAATATATTTTTCAAATCATTATCGCAAGGTACACAGGATAAAAATCCCAAACCGAACTGGAAGCAATCAGTTCCACGAAAGGCAAAAAAATTTTTTTCCATTTCTAGGATCATGCAGAATGAAAATTCTTTCATACGATTATTATGCTCTTTATTTGTTCCACTTATTCGATTCAAGGTTTCCTTAACGATTGATAATGGAGACATTATTCATATGTCTGAGATGCAAAAGTATCTCATAAATATAAATTTCAACTGATTATCTCGATGACGGATATCCTTGGCAATTGATGAAACTTTTAGATCAGTGTTTCCAACCTTCTTCAAGTCATTATCTTCTTTTCAAGTGGAAATATTCTCCACGTTCTGAAAACATTCATACCACATAGTTGGTCAATGAAAATGCAAAAAAACAACTATTGAAAATATTTGTCAGATGGCGCAACAGTCACCGACGCAAACAATGTCATATAATACCCACGTCATTCGATAAAATGCTAATTCTATGGAGATATGATAATTTTTCCTTAAATTTCCAACAGTCCAATAAAAATCGAATAAAGGAGAAACAAGGTAAAATTTTTTCACTCATGTAAAATCCAACCAAAGGCTTACAAACAAACGAAGCAGCTGCAAGCTGAAAATGCACGACGAAAGATCCGCACTTTTTCCTGGTCGACGCACACGCGCGCCCGGCTTGTTGAGGCCGTTATTTATGGCCGAGCGGTTTATTGAAAGTGAGAACACGATTGTTACCATGAAAACGTTTCGTTGGCGCATGCGCAAACGACCGGACATCCGTGTGTAAGGCTGCGTTATTGCTTTATGGGAGCCTCGATTTCTCGCATTCGAAATCCGGTATAATGGAATCTGGCCACTTTCCACGACAAATCTATAGATCTGGTTGGGACAATCTTTTCTCTTCTGGAAAGAAATTCTGATTATTCATGTACCGTTGCACGTTTAAGTCGATTGAGTTTTTGATTTTTATAGTGTTGACGATCAAGATTCTTGGGTTTTGGATGACGTGATATTGGTATGTTGGATCGAAGAATTTGAAATTCGCGCCAATCGCTAGCGATAACAAGAATGACTTCTGAGATAGAGATATGCATTTTTTTTTTAAAGATTGTTTAAATTGAAGATTTTGTTGGTGGTAAGTAAAAAAGAAATTCTTATGGTATAAGAATAATATCATTTTAAAATAACTATTATTTTTTTGTGTTTCGTTGCTAGTATTATTTATTTAAATATATATTCGAATTTTAAATTTAGGTAAAAAGAATTTATTTTGATCTTATAATAGAAAGATATATCTATAAGTTAAATTTTATTTTTTGAATTTTTTTTATTTTCATTCGAGACGGAAGTAGGTTCTATTTTAAAACTAGGAAATTTATATTCGTGTAAAAATAATCATAAAAATTTTACACCATTTGGAGTCTAGATTAAGTTAAATTCCTCGTTATCCATCTTCCAGAAATATTGCCCAACACACAACACGAGATAACTCCTTCAAGTAAGCTAAGCTATAATCTTGAAACGATTACAAAAGGAAAATAATTTTATGAGGCAAAATTAGATGGTTTCACAATGGATTCTGCATATGCCACTATTATGCATTTCGTGCATCTATGTAGTTGCAATTGCATTTATTTTGAATGGAATCTCCATACATTTCAGTTGAAGTTCCTTTGCCAAGAGTAGCAGGAAAAATCTTCAAGTGCAACAACAATTATTACCTGAAATGAAAATACATTTTACAAATTTAGGTAAAATACCATTGAAAATAATTTATATTAAATTGACTTATATTATATATCCAAATATACTTATATCAATAATTCAAATTATTAAACCAACAAAAACATATTTCAACATAAATAAACCAATATTTTATCTCTCTAAGAATCACAAAATTCACTGTCAAGTTAACTACCAAGTGAAAACAAACCAAAAAAAAAAAAAAAATTCAAGAGAATAGAAACTAAACAACCATGCATTAAAACATCCAGAAAAAAAACAGCATGCACACTATACATTCAACAACTATTACCAACTCGACCATCCCCTGCCAGTTATTCATCCGTTGGCAGCTCTTAAGTGTAACACCGTTGTTGTCTAACCGACTTGTCAGCCACGATTGTTCGGATTCTTACCTCGGTACATACCTAAGCGATAATGGGTTCAGTGAACTTTCCAACATTCGTTAAAAGGCTTCCCTATCTCTACGTGTGGTTGGACACACTGTTGCACGTGCAACACATCGTTCCAACATGGCGTTACGTACACACGCGCGCGCGTGTAGGTGCGCGCACGCAGTCGGCCAAGTGTATGCATTACCAGCGGGCAGCTTTTTGCGCCCGTATCAGTAATAGTAATCAGGATTTACTATCGTGCGCCCCGTTATTGCACCATCGGCTCGAATAACTGCGACAAATGCTCTCTGGACGCGGAGAGCTCCGGTATCGAACCCTGAAGGCTGAATCCTCTGCCAGGGGGCGTTAACTGTGCACGAAATTGTTCACGGGGCCACGAATCGATGACGCGCCATTTATTTTTCTACTTTAGGATTAACGAGTAACGTTATGTAGATTCTTGTTTTTTTTTTTTTCGTTTTTTAAGAAATTTAGAAAGGAATCATTAATGGAATATCATCAATTCAATAGCCCAAGATTTTTTAAAAATAAATGTAATATAATATATTTGTGATATTAATGATGAGATTGATAGAAAATTTGATGTAGAAAGTAGAAACTTTATATAAGGTAAGAATTGGATAGACACAAATCAAGTTACATTTGAAAATACAATTCAGCCTTGAGTGAATTCGATTTGATTTCCAACTAACTAGTAGTCTTTTCCTTTCTACCAATCTCGTGGATAGATCAGAACGTGTCTCGTCAGTGAGATATCTAATATGATAAAGAAATTCAAATCCAGTTTATTATTAAACAAAAAGATCAAAACCTAATTCATTTCGAAATACATCGCTTTAATATAAAGATCCTCTCTTTCCTCCAATAAAAAAAGTAACCAATCAACGCCATTAATGGCGATCCTAATTAATCGGCCGAGCAATAAGCAGAGGCGCGTAAATTCAAATCCGATTTGATGGCCGTTATAAAAAACTGGAAACCCGATATTTCGACTAGCGTGCCCGCGAATAATTCTCTCAGCCTGTCGGCGCCAAAACGGAAGAAAACGAGTGGAACTGCGGCCTCCGTGTCGGCGAGGCGTCAATAAAGATTCAATTTATTCAATGACTCTCGAAACGGCAATTGGCCGCAACGCAAATGTACATATTACCGAGGGAACCGTACTCGAGAGAGGACGGAGAAACCGTTCCCTCGGGAGCCGTAATTGCCAACCGATGCTTCGGCCGTGGTGTTTATTACGCTTCTCGCTAACAGAATAAAGAGGCTTCATTACGACTGTTACATAAGCTATCTATCATGGCCGGCCAGGGTCAGGATAAGAGGTGTTAACGTCTGTCTAAAAGGCTCGCCTGCGAATCGAAACCCCTGCATCATCCTTGCAAGTATTTCTCTACCTGGAAGCTAGCCTAAGAAGGTAATCAGGTAGGTTTCAATTGTAGCTAGTTAGCCTCAGAATAGTCAGTTACGATAGAGCAGCTAGCTCTAGGAAAAGATTCCTTGGAAGTTGGCTAGAGAGTATCTAACTAGCTGTGACAAATTGAATAGTTAGGGTTCCCTATACGTGGAAGCTAGATTTTTGAAGTAACTAGAGACAAATTAGGTAATTAGGTAGAAAGCGTCTCTTGGCTGGAATACATATAGTTTTATTAAGTAGGAAAGGAAATTTATAAAATAAACCTTAGCTAATTAGCTAGCTTTGATATTAGCTAATCTTGAAGTAACTAGAGATAAAATAGCTAGTTAAGAAAAGATTTTCTATCTGGAGACTATCTTTGGATTAGAGCCTAGGAATAATTAACGATAATCAACTCTGCTAAAGATGGACTAGCTTTTTTTTTTATTTGGGAAAAGATTGGAAGCTAGCTTTAAAGTATCTAGCTTTGACAGAATAATTAGAAGACAAATTAGGTGATTAGGGAAAAGTTCCGTATCTGGAAACCTAGCTGCATAGTAATTAGCTAGTTAAAGACAAGTTAGCTAAAAAAGAGTTCTAAACGTTAGTTGGACAGAATATTTATCATTTGGAAACATCATTTTCTTTTTTTCATTTTATCATTTTCTTTTTTTTTTTTTTTTTTTAGTTAGGATTATTTTTTGGTTAAGATAGATTTTGAACGAGCATGGTGCCCGCATAGCGCAGGAAGGAAGATATTTTCTCACGAATTTATCGCGTGATTGGTACGTATACATCGCGTGATAGGGACTTGCAATCTGCACACCCACGAATCGTTTAAATTTTTGAGGAAACACGTTGAAAAGTTTCATGGAAATATTGATTCTAACATATAGGATAATTCGATAACCATTATTCCATGTACTATTCTGCAAGAGGGCGCAGTTGAGTTCACGGCAACCAGATTTAGATTCTCTTTTAAAATAATTATAAAAAATGTGGCTAATAATTAACAATTATCATTAATATAATAAAATAAAAAAATTCTAAGCCTAATTTATCATTTCTTCACACAATAAAAAAAATCACTGCGCTATCGTCCGAGTATATATTTGTCACAACGCCGATCACACAGGCATCGACACTTTCGCAATGTGTTCCGCGTGCCCGGCGTGTCTCGTAGCCAGAACACCGTGCAATCGCCTCTGATCGACGGGATATACGTGCATGGCGTGGCACACCAGGTCCCGGTTCTCTTGCGTTCGTAGCTAAATTACGCGTATCCGTGTCAAACGCGTGATTAAAGATTATAATCCCTTCAAGTTACCGTAGAATGTGGAAAAACAAACGCGATAATAGGAGTACCGTTTTTAGGCGGTACCCATTGGACAGAAAGAAACTGTTAGGAGCTCTTACTCATGATCGTAATATATAAGTGGTTCGACGAAAGAGGCCATTGGGACTTGGGCCCCCTCGTGATTAAACGCGTTCCACGAGTCATTGATTAATAATTTATTATATTCGATAATAATTGTGATAAATATATATTGCTGTTTATATAAATATTTTTTCGAGAATAATTTCTATAAAAATTAGAATCTAGAACAATTTTGAAATGTTATTACAAATCTCAGAATTTTTTAAATGTCTTTCTTCTCATAGAGATATAAGAAAATATGCCAAAAATTCTTTTCTCGTACTGGAATTTTCAAGTAATATATATATATAGATACCTGATAATATCGTGATTGTTTTATCCAATCTCCCCGCAAGATATCGATCGACCATTAAGATCGATGGATCCCTTCTGATGGAGGTCGAGGGTCGATCATTAGGATGGTATATATAAGGATCCATGGTGTACGTATCGAAACGAAACAAATAAAATGGCGAGCCAACAATACGATCGGGCAAGGGATGAGCCATAGTTATATTATAAAGTAGAAAATCGATCGAGGATCGATTCATTAGTTCATTGGCTTTCTCCTTGAGAGTCGAGAGTATTCATAAGGAAAGTCGAGCGAGCAATTTAGAAAACCAGTCTGTCTAGTCGTACGTTTCTAACAGTAGTGAAATTTATGGACGCAGGTCCGGGAGCAAGTGAAAAAGCTTGGCTCGACGTTACGCCGGGGGAATTGTCGGATCTTTTTCTTTTTCTTTTTCTTTTCTTTTTTTTTTACTCTTTTCTTCTTCTTTGGACTGGGAATCGATGAGTTGAAGTTCGCGATAGCCGCGTGGATTTATTGCATGTAACGTGATCATTTGGACTGTTTCGATTTCACGTTGCTCGTGTGTTGCTCGAAAGATCTCATTTTCTTCCGACTGTTGAATTGCCGGTTCGTGGGAAACTTGAGATGGAAATGATTTTCATTTTCTGAACGCTTCTGATCTTGGGGACAAATTAACTGTGTCTTTCGATTTTCGAATTTTGCCATGTTGTTGCACGATAATTTTATAAGAAATTATTAAAAATCTCTGTTTGTTCTGGGAGGATTTTGAAGTTTCAACTATGATGAAATAAGTTGTAAAGAATAGCAGTATATTTGAGCAACTGAGTTTCATATATTAAAGATTTCATGACACTAAATGATAATATTTTAACATATCATTACCACACAATGAACAACCGTCATAGTAAATGTAATCAAATTATCGGATAACCTCATTATATCATTTCACTATAAAATTAAATTGGACATTAAGATCATCAATTTCACAGTTTTCCCTTGTGAAAACTTTTTTTATGCAAATCTTTCCTATCTCTTCCATTTTCTTTCCATTTTTACATTAATCTTTTTTATTTTTCCACGTTTTATCCTTCTTATTCCTTAAACAAACAGGTAGAAACATGGTAATGTTGTTCTTACATATTCTTTGAGGAAAGATTTGAATCTGATTTTTATCTAAATATGCAAATGGAAAGTGATATTTTTTTCTGGTTCTTTGTTAAAAATAACCAGTCACTAATATTATTGGGAGATATTCAAAAATAATGAAGATTGATCTTTAAAAAATATTTGACAGATTTCACATGCATGAGTTCCAATAACTGCATCTTATTTGGTTACTAAATTTCTTGACTTTTGAAAACCATAGTTTTAATATTCATATAATAATTTCAATTTTGTTTAAATACTCTTCATTTTTTCATAATTAATATTTTAAGGTTAATTATAGTTAATTTATAATAATCACTAATGAAAACTTGGAAGATAAATATTTAAATCTTAATCCACCATTTTATATCTCTTTCTAAAACTCTAAAGAAAATTCTATTATTTTTACAATACTTTGCACAAAACACGTTGTGTATTGGCCATAAATATTCATAGGCATCGTTCGCAAGTGTACATACATCTTTACCACATCAGTCTGGCCAATCAACAAAAGAATCTTTCTACAGAGAGAAATAAAAAAAAGTAACTAGCGTGCACGTATCCACTGACGAACTTAAGAACCCTGATAGTTTCCTCGACTCCGTGAAACCCTTTGGAACGTCGGTGTTCCGTTGTTGAAGCAATTACGTGGCTAAAGGGTCGAGCCACGCGATCCACGCCGGCCACGCGTGCTAAATCGAACGATTCGCAAGAACGCGTGTAATACGCGGCTCGCGTGTGATCGCTGTTGGAAACCCTTCTTTAGTGAAAAATTCACTCCACTACTGCCACCTCTGTGTATATATATATACGAAGAAAGATGTGAAGTATCAGTGCAATATTTTTAAACAGAATCGAAACAAATATAAAAATTGATACAAAACTTTATAACACATTCAAATAAATATTTTTTATTTAATGAAACAAAATGACTAAAAAATCTGACATTTAGTTTTAAAACGTCATTACAAAAATGAGATTCCAATCTTTAAATAATTGCGATAATTTTTAAATCCTTCAAAAAATTTTTCAATAGAGTGTACACTTTATGAAAAATTATTCTGAAATGCGATTGTCGTATGATTTTTCGTCACAAAGTTACATGCCACGCGTGTTTTTAACCAGTTACTCAACCTTATCAAACTTTCCTTTCCATCAAACGTTATCAAAAATTACCAAATGTTTCGGTGGAAATCGTATTCGAATAATTTTTGCGCGCATGTGTACGTGGCAACGCGCACGCGCAATCGTCGTTGCAACAGATACAAATGAACAGGACCTAACCTGCACGCGGCAAAATCCACCCGGCGCGCAAGAAGTAGAAATAATAGTTTGCCGCGTGGAAGTATTGGTCGGGTCTGTAACCGGTATTTAGAGGCATTCCTTCCCTGTCCCGCGATACACTCATAAAGCCGGTATGCCTCGAATTATCTCCGTTCGAAGGAAAAAAAAATGATCGAACAATGCCGTAGTAATATTAGCCCGGATCGACGCCGGTCGTGCACACGTGCTCGCGAGAACACGCGCCATTTTTATCATCCGTGAAACGTTTCTCTCCGCATAATGGTTTCTTTACTCTTTCTCTTTCGATCTTTGTAATTTTTTTACGCATTTTTTTCTCTCTCTCTGTTTTAAATAATTGATTTTAAACATACTGGAACTTATCGGATGTAAAATAATATGTACGTTAATTTTTTAAGAGAAAGGTCCAAGTATTTTTAAGAGAAAATATAATCCTTCTTGAATATATATACATATATGTACTTGCAAAATGGAACTGTCAATATAATATAATATACATTTATTCTCATTGATAAAATAAAATTTTCTTCGTTATGTGTATAGAATAATTATCATTTTTTGTTTCATTTCTAATAAAAAGTACATAATTCATACTTTACAGTTGCAAAAAAATCTCACTAGATCCTTTTTAATAATCGTACACTCCTAATCTCCATATCTTTCCCTTCAGTTCCTCCGAGCTGTCTCTCTTCAACGCAATCCAAGTGACCCAGTTGGGAAGGAGCTCGAGGCTCGTTACTCGCTACATAAAGCGTAATCGGATGACGTACCATTCCCTCGTTCTTGAACATCCGTCGAACGTAAGGAAATGACAGGAATAACTGTACAGAATCCGAGTTCCTTCGCGGTCGCAAGTTCGCGTCCTCCCCGAGGAAAATTAATGAAACTGTTTTCTGCGTGATCTTTTAAGGAAGGGTAATTAAAATTCTCGAAGCGCGAAATGCCAATTATCGAACTATCTGGCTGACGATTATCCATCGTGGATTTCACGAAATACATTTTTCTCCAAATTTTTTTCTCATCTATCTTCGTTTACTTGTCATTTAACAATCAGATTCGAAAATATTTCTCTTTGATATTTTTAAAGATTATATTTATGTTCTCACGCATAAAGATGGAAGATGATTTTTTACATTTATTGTTTTTAGTTGAATCATTATCGATCACTTTATGTAACATTTATTCATATTTAATGCAGATCGAAAAATGTCTAATCTACAATTATATTTAAACGAAATTAAACGAATATTTATTATAATTTTTAAGTAATTACCTCGGCAGGAAATAATGATCATAGTCTCTTTGGAGGATTAATACAATTTTCAGTTCAGAATTAATTTCGTTTAAGAAATTTCTAGAGCAGTGATAGTTACAGAAGAATTCAATTACATTTTGATTTTTTTCTCTTTTCCTCCTTTTTTTTCTTTTTTTCTTTCTCCGCGCAGCAAAGCACAAAAATATCTTTGTCGGCCCAATTGAAAGTATTCTATTTCCCCGATCATTACGAGTCCACTAATAACCGAGAGATCAAGAAACATGTTAAGATATATATAATTAAATTAATTTACCACTTCCATCGTATTTTAATAAGTGAAGCAATGCCTGTTCAGGCTTAAATATCGAAATTAAAATCGTACGGAAAGGAAATGATATTTTACGGGTAGTAATTATCGTGCTTAGTTTGCTCTGCAATCTGTTTCATAATCGTCCAAAGTGAATAATAGTTGTTGCATAATCGACCCAGCTCGATTATTATCCGCTAACGAATTCCCCTGCAATTCTTACTGTCATCCAGTGACAGCGATCGCTATTATCCGCTAACGATTTCGATTTTAATTCACCATATCTGTTAACTGTGAACTGTCGGCGGAATGAATTCGTTAACTTTAACGCAATTCCATTTATTGGAGAGAAATTAAATTTTTTTGCGATTTTTTTCTTTTCTGATGAAAGACACGATGCGAAAGGTTAATCGAAATCTATTAAGGACTCGTTGCATGCAGAGCGTTGATAAATCGAATATACCTTTGAAAAATTGTTCTTAAAGAGCGTGTATTAAAATAAACAAGAAAGTCGATGTGCAAAAATATCGATCCATTTATCGGAATGGAAGAAGAGACAGAGACAGATATTTTTGTATCAACCTTTGTTTAATTCAGGGAGAAATATCTCATAACAGTCCTTCTTCCATTAAATTCATTGCAAATAAATCATCGATGATGATAATAATCATTTTATATATAAAAGATCTCGATCTGGAGAGGCAACAAATGATTAAGAAATAAATGTAACGACACAAAAGTAATTATAAATATAATTCAAAGATCTCGAAAAAGAAGAAAAAGAAAAAGAAAAAAATTAAAATTATTACGATACACACCGATTTAATCAAGGTAATGATACGTTTACAATAATAAATATCGCGAAATGAAGAGGAACAAAACGTCTTGTGAGATGGGTTTCTATTAAATAAATCCAGGGAGAAAAAGCATTTTCTGATTATAATCGTGGAAATTTGTTCGGGGGTCTTTCTGAAACAGGGCAGATCTTTAACCCAAGAAATAACGATGATCCACATCAGTTCATATAGGGGAACTGGTAGTTACCAAAGGGTCTGGCCACAGATTGGCCGGATACCAGATATTTGTAGATATTAGTATCTCGTACTCGGGGTCATTAATATTGATTAGAGGTGTAATTAGATAACAAGCTAGATTAGGTTATTAGCTTCGGCATATTATACGTGGTGCACTTTCAACAAGATAGATTAACGATAGCTCATACTTCATCTAACCCAACATCTTACAATTTAACATTTTACCGTCTCTAATACCACTTTGTACCTTCCCTTAACCATTCTAATTTTTCTGATCGTTGTAACGTCTGTTTATTCTGATTTAACCTAATCTTCATCTAATCTGATTCCTGGTTAATTGCGTGCAAAGCAACTAAGCCTTATGCGTGTTATCAAAATTAAAGAAATTCAACAAGATTTATATATATATCACAAATTTCATGAATTTTAATCCTCAACAAATATTTTTAAGTAATTTAAATCTATCCCACGTTATGGATACTTATTTATGCTTTAGAAATGCATTTATATAATTAAGAGAAAAAAAGTACTACAAAGATGGAGTTTCTTTAAGGATGCAGACTCGAAGAATTCTTATTTAAAGATGAAGATTAAACGAGGATATAAAAGGAGAAGTCGATGGAACTATTGAAAGGAGGAAAGAATTTCGATCATCATGTGAGAAACAATTTAAAATGGCAAATGATCAAAGATTGGAGGCCGCGTGTATGGACATGCATGGCCAGATGCGCGTTCGATGTATCATCGGCAAGTTGCACAATTTACCGCGGCTCTCGAGGCCCAAGATGGCGCGAACATGGCTATAAGAGAGAAATTGAGAGTTTAATATTTATGAATGGTTAAGAGGAGCAAGGCAACTTTGTATTCCCTTTTTATTATACAGTATGTTGTTCGATACTGATGTAGCAATTCAGACTTGTTCCTTTTTTTATATTATAATCTTGTATTTGAAAAATTTTCGAAATTTCAACTAATAAAACGCAATCCACGAATATTTTGTTAAATATTTTTTTTAAATTTAAGAAATTTTTTGAATTACGAATATTTAAAAATAATTCGGCAATTTGTAAATTATAATTGTAAATATTTGCAAAACAGGGTTTATCGTTTAACAATGTTGTCCTCGATTTTACAATGTATTTTAAGAAGCATGGAGAAGAAAGCAATGTACGCGAGCCTTGTTATGTAATGTTTTCTCTGAAACATTTATCTTCGTCCAACCAGGGTGGTCGTAAGTGAAAAGAATTAATTGCATCGTTTTATGTTCGCTGTTATGTCAAAAAGATATTTCAACATGCATATTTATTAAAAAGAAAGAGAATATATATAATAAGAGAGAAACAGAGAGAGAGATATTTAAAATATAATTTATAATTTGATGGTAAAATTAATTTTGTCTACGTGGAATAATATTTTGTTCTTTTAATTATCAAAAGTATAGATGAAATCTTGGCAAAATTAATATTAATATTTATCATATTATGTAAAGACTATAAGTTATTAATTATTAACATTATGTGACTATTAATTAAGTAATTAGTATCCTGATACTTGTACATTTATCTATTTATAGAATATATTTTATTATAATTTTTGATGTAAAAGTTATATCTGAAACTAAGAAGATTTAAAAACTATCAAATTGCTTGAAAATAGTAGATATAGATGATTTAATATTAAAAAATACAATAAAGTTGTACAAATTGTTAAAATTTTATTTTGAATAATTCATAACTATCCTATTCCAGGCACATACCTCAATGCAACATTGGAGAAGACGATAGGCTGGGATTGCCGTTGCTGGAGTGCAAGCGTACTCCTTAACCTTGGATTAATTTATGCACCGACTTCGACTACACTTATTTCTGCAAGAAACGCGATAAGATGATACCGGTAAAACTTTCAAAACAGTCGTCATATTGTTGCACGACGTTTGGATCATACATATTTCACATAAGAATATCTTATGCAAATAGGTATTCATTTTTAAAAATGCATTTTATTGCTTGTGCATGTTTCAAAGACGTTCACATATATATAGCAAGGATTATAGAAAATCCAAATCGATGTGTTTTTTTAATAAAAAAATACTATAGAAAAAAAGATATAATATTATGGAAAAATTCTAACAATCAACCACGAAGAATTCCTTTTTATTTTATAAATTATAGTTAATATATTCATGAACATTCTAATTAGTAAAGATCTTTATTACCAACAGAAAAATTTATAAATTATTAATGTATTATCAATCTTGAATTACTTTTTTCTTAGTTTCGATAAATGCATAAACCTTTATTATACTCTATACTAATTTATTCATACTCAATTATCCTTTTTTCACGTAATTCAATCACGCACACTTAACACAACAATCAACAATTAAATCAACTCCGGCACAGTTTCAGATTCCAAATCCCTCGTGAAATTACACGATGAAATTACAACAAAAAACGATCGCTTAACAACCTAACCTAAAACGCCGGTATCTCACGGCCGCCAGGTTCATCGACTCAACCACCATCCCCCGTCCCCGGGCTGTCGCGTTAAAAGCGTGCAGCCGTGATAAAAATCATCATTGTTTCCCGTAGGCGAGGGCCTCGCCTCGTTTCAATTCTATCCGCAAGAAGAGAAAGAAACGAGGCTCGAAAGTAGTGGCTCTTAGAAGAGTAACTTATCAGCCCGGCCGCGATAGAGGCTTTTTGCGAGGATAGGGGGCGCGTTAAAGCAGAAAACAAAGTAGCCACACCGTGAAATGACTCACGTATTTGGTATGCATTCCCTCTCTCTCTCTCTCTCTCTCTCTCTCTCTCTCTCTCTCTCTCTCTCTCTCTCTCCCTCTGCTTCTCTCTGTTAAAGTAACACTTAGCAAGTTTAAATGTGTGCACGTGTAATAGTGGCGCGCGAAGGCCAACGTAAATCTGTGTTTCGACGTTTATTCCGTTGCAAAGCGTTAATTTCTGCGGGTTACCGCGCCACGTCGTGACGGTGCGCCCTTAAATGGCGAACGATTCTCGCTTGGTTTCGCGCGCACCATCCAACTGTTTGCATTGTTAAATATTAATAATAACGATCGAGGCTTTGGACCAAGTGTTGCGCAATTTACGAGCTAGGAACGAATACAAGGCCGCATCGCCTGCAGCCTTGGACTAACGAAGTTGGTGGAGCTGGTGAACCAGTACCAGGGCTGTAAAAAAAAGCACGGGGACCACACGGGAGGCTTCTGCTTCTTGCGACGGAGACGAGGTTTCGAGAGGAAAGGTTTGAACGTGGATTGCACGTTTCGAGTATGGACGGCTTCGAGGTTTTTTTAGATTTTCCACTTGAGGAGGAGGAGGAGGAGGAGGAAACTGGATGTTTAATTAAGGGATTTCGATGAGAAAGTTGGATCTGGAATGATGGTAAGAAATTGTTGATGATGTTGAATTTAAAATGATTGAAAGAATTGAAAGGAAGTTGTTTACAGAGATTAACAGAGGGTTGAAGTTTCTCATTTTAAACTTTTTTTTTTTTGGAAACTGGAGTATAATGTTAATTGAAAGGATTTCGATGTGAAACGATTGATGATGGATAATAAGATGAAGAAAATGATAAGATGGATATTGAAACATTATAAAAAGATGGATGGAAAAATTTTTTGATTAGTATTGAATTTTTTTTTGCAATTATTGTAATAATTTAATTTCTTGCTTAAGACGAAACGCGTATTTTTTTTTTTTTATTTAACTTATAAGGAAATGATTTATTCTGATGGATATATGATTGGATATAGGAATCGCAAGAAACAGAGGTTCCGTTGTCACGCTAGAAACCCCATGGTGGCGAGAACTAGAAGTACCGCTACGAATATAACTCGCTTCCCGCTTGTCCCGTCCCTGTTACAGAGAGTAAATTGGCAAGTGTTTTTAAATACCTAATAATTATAGATTATAAAAGAGTAGAATGTGTCACGAGAGAGATTTTTAATTGATAAATTATAAAACTCTATAAGTTAATTATTGCCAAGTTAATAAGTAAGTAAGATACGAAAGCATCCCTATAATTTTTCAAACTCTGAATTGAATTCTATCTCGTTCTTCAATCAACACGCTATGGTCGAAAGCAAACAAATTTTCCTGTCATCGACAATAATTATTTCCTAATTTAAAATAATTTCATTAACGGTTATCGACAATATCGTTTTGATCGAGCCAACTTTAGATTATTTCTAATCGTTCGAATCGAAAGCCCAACATCTTTTCTCCAATAATTCCTAACCGCAATAAAAATCAAAGACGATAACGAGATTCACGCTTCCAATTCATTTAAACATATCGAACAAACGTAATAAAGCAATAACGAAGGAAGGGGGGGGGGAAAGGACGAAAAGAAAAATCGAAAGAAAACAGCAGCGAGTAAAAAATACACGGGATAAAAAGCAGAGGGGAAAACGGCGTGGACAAGCGGCGGACGGCAATATGGCGGCGGAAAAATTGAGCCATCTGGCGGACGAAACGGAAATGAGGATCGAAACCGCGATTCTCCGGTCTCGAAACGCGGAATGGCAAGTTTCTTTATGCAGGGTGTGATCGAGGTGTCCGCAATGACGAATAATGCTCAGCGCGCAAATCAACCGAGTGAAAAAGAGCGTGCAACCGAGAGACAAGAAGTCGCGCCTGTGACCGCGGCCGCGTACGAGCATTGAATAACGCCATGCCAGAACGAAGAGGATCGTTTTTGCGGCGTCATTGACATTTTCATTAAGTCGCTTCCCTTTACAGAGGCTCATGATTATTTATAGGTCGATTGATGATGATAATGACCACCGTGGCGCGTCTCGAACGATCCTTTTTTTTTTTTTTCTTTCTTTTTCCTTCTCAATGCGGACCAAGGTGATTGAGAGTCAGCGCGTGTTTCATTGGTAGATGGCATGACGATTCGACTGATGAGGAATGATGTTGTTGGAGAAGAAGAACAATGAAGCGGGAGAGTTATTTTTAAGGATACCGATTTTAAAATTGTAAACAAGTTGCCACTCAGTCAAGAAGAAATTAATTGGAATTGGATTTCATTCCCCGATACGGCTTCCTACGACATTCGATTATTGTAGTAAGTAAAAGAAGGGAATTCTTCTATGTTTATAATGTTATAACTTGATTTATAAAAATATTGAAATGTTAGGAATACATTCAAAAATTTATCATTACGCGGACGTGTTATGTGTTAATAAAATAAATACTATACCAGAAAAGAAGGAACGTCTCGAGTCGTGTTCCTGGCATCGCCACGAAAATTATTACCATTCTCTTTTCGACATTGCACATTCCTTGTAATAACATGTGGTACATCCATAACATTGTTGCAAAACAAGGTCGACACTGTACCACTTCTGGATGGGATTGCCTTTTAACATGGAGTAGGGCTGCGTTCCGTAACGTCGCCGTCAACGGTGCAATCAAGTCTTAAGCGTGCAAATGCGACGTGCAAACAAACTGGAACGGCAATTATTTACGTAAGCATCGGGATCGTGGGATCTGTTTGGAATGACACGTCGTTAGGCGGCAGGATCGATATTCTAGTTCCTGAAGAATTATTACTGGTCATCCTTGAGGCTAGCCGAGGGATCTTTTGCAAGGACGGATTGACAAGTAGGTTTCGATCAATCATCTCGATCATTTTTGATAATTGCAACCTGTGAACGATACATTAGACGTTGGTATGAGGCAATTAGCGAATAGGATTGATGGAGTTGCACTAAAAAACTTTTTCATCTTATATTTAAATAAAAAGAAAAAAAATCTTATTTTATAGTTTTATAAAAATTAGATAATATACTTTTTTCAATATAGCTTTAATTATTTTGAATCAAAGAATATACGAAAGTGTATTGTTTTAAATTTTTCTGAAGGAGAATTATATTCGAATTGAATTTTGAGAAGGGATGATTCATGGAACCTTGGAATTACGAAATTAATTAATCATTGAAAAAAAAAAAATAAATAAAATTATTATGAAAATAATAAACGATTTAAACACGAACCCACCTATCCAATTAATACATTAAAAATACACTTTCCTTTTTCTACTCTTAGACTTGTCCCATTCATCAGACTGAGAAAATAACTGGAAACATTTAAAGCTAAGCCTTTCTTCATTTCTTGCAAGAACCCCTAGGAACATAAATAAATCCCTTCGTACCTTCAACAGTTGTTAATTATTTGCATTACCATCCGTCCATACTTTATATTATTCCACTGATGCTGCCGTGCCATCCGAAACTTAATTAAATGCATTCAATTTGTTACACGTACAGGATTATTGACGGAATACTATTGCGTGTAACTGCATGGCTTCAAGGAGTAAAGGCGCTGACCTTCGGAAGGTCATCCGTCTCGAAGCGATAGACGATATGCTTCCGTGTGCCAGCAATGGCCGCACTACACTCGCCACGAGGAATATATTGACCCTGCGGGTGAATAAAATCATTATTCCTCGGTTGTTTGACGGCCGGTTAGTTGATAGAAGCGATTAAGTTGTGAAATTATTTCGAGAAGGTGTTTCGCTGAATTTATGAATCAATGAGTTATTGATAATGTTACTTATTCCTGGATGAAGAATGATATCGTTTGAGAATATATGAAGCTCTTTTTTTTTTCTTTTTCTCTTTTTCAGAAGATAATAACGTTTTTAATATTTATAGGTAATAAACGTAAAGTAATGATACTTCATTTATTATTTCGTTTTTATCTTTTTATCGTATTAAAGATTGTCAAAGGTGTGCAATTTGACATTGAACGCTTGTTTGGAGAAAATGATCGAAGAAGAAATTGTCGTGATGACTATCAATGCTTTTAAAATCATTAGAAAAATTTTTTCCTTTCGCGGGAAAAATTCAAATTTTAAACGCGATTAAATTGATAAGGTGCCAAAATTTCAAACTTTAAAATAAAAAAAATTGTCCAAATAAAAAAAGATTTCTAATGATATTACAAAACAAGATGAAGATCTAATCTGTTCTTGACTACTCTAAATCATAATCTGAAATAATACATTATTCCTAACCTAAAACAATTTCGATCATTTATAAATTAATATTCATTAAAATTTCAATTGCAATGGACAAGGCAAGAAATTTTTTTATAAGAATGATAAGTCTAATGGTGGATGAGAATCACTGGGTTAAGGCCTGTTCACGCGTGTATGCGGTAAGAGTACACGCATGTACTCGCGTACTCGGCTCGTGAGCCGTGTACAAAGTCAGGGAAGTACGTACGGCATGTTTGATGACACTCGTCCCTTTGAGCGGCGCGGAAAAACCGACAGGCCTGCTCCGTCGCTCAGGATGTCACGCAAGTTAACACGCTTTGATAACGTCCGCATTAGCACGTTCAACCGGACGTGAATCGTCGATGATTAACGCCGGTTTCGCGCCAACGAAGATTAGAGATTCGCGGAAACTTTCACTCGAATGGCCAAGCGATAACGAAGCATATGCAGGTATGCGTATAGTAATTAATGCGATGTGATTCTTGGATCGATCGACGTGAGCCGAGGATCACTGGTAATAAATTCTTTCGTTGGTTTCGAAGATAAAATTCTGTGAAGGTATTTGAAGCGTTTAAATGATAATTTTAAAAATAAATAGAAGAAAAGTTGATGTGATAATTGAAAAACCGTGGGAAAATATCAAATTATCATAAATAAGGATTTGATACTATGATACATTTCATAATATCGCAATAAATAGTAACGTTAAAAGTAAAATAATTAGGAAAAATTAAGGCTGAATAAAATAATTAATAAGAAAATAAATATAAGAGTTCATCATAAATGAAATTAACATACCCATTACAAAACATCATTATTTCTCTCAGAGTTGATTCATAAAATGTATATAAAAATTGTAATGCTTCATAAATATTTTATATCCGTTTAATCCTCATCTTTATTCACCTTCACTTCAAAACCGTCACTAAAAATACGTTCAATGTTAATAAACTTCACATCAATAACGATCGAAATAAAAATCAAGGGAAATAAGACGTAGTATTAGCCACTATTCGCATCTTTCATCAATCAAAAATACCTTAAAACAACAATGTGTCGAGAGAACATAACCTAACAATACATACAATCATCAGGCGTTCATCGAATCTTTCATGAGATATTCACGCTATGCAATAAAGTATATCTCGCAACACGTTTCCTCGTTGAAAGACTTACAAAGAATAAAAAGGTAAGAAAGAAAAAACTTTAAAAAAATGTGAGAAAACCTACCAGGGTGTGACTCGAGTCAAAGGCAAACAATCACGTCCACGTATCCTTAGCACAATGCCAGTCGCGATTCGAGACGAGGCACAATAAGGCATAATTCAAAATGAAGATCCACGATGCGGTGTATATAAGAGTGTCGATGTTTCTCTCTGTTCCATCCATGACCTCGGCAACACGCTCGCAAAAGAAACGTATTAATAGGCCGGCGGCACGCAATGAACACTGTCGCTGCCCGTCGTTGTAATCAGCATCGTGGCGAGTCAATAATCATTCCGTGACCGGTAATTACGGGGATGACAATGACGGTCGAGTAACAATTTCTCGTCTAAACACTGCCATCAATATTCCCAGCGTTCCGAAGTAATTAGCAGGTGTTGGAACGTGAAAGCGTTTTCGACACCATGTTGACTATGTGCGCGCATGCGCGAATGCGTTTGTATAATAGAGGCAAATAATTACGAGGGAAATTTGAAAGAGGAAGTGATGAAACGGTGCATTAGATACATTTATACTATATGTACGTGTAATAAAATAAAAGTTAAAAAGGAGAAGAAATTAATTGTAAAACAATATTTATACAGAAAATTTTATAATAATAATTTTTAATTTCTAGAAGAGAATAAGGATTGTTAAAAAATTTTTCGATCACTCGGCGCTAATATACGTTTTGAAACAGTATCGGTGGCGGTGAAGCATTGCACAACGATCAATCGTATTGCATTATTGCTTGCATACCGATACGCAGTTGCTCGTTTTTCCGAGAAACAGACACGTTCGATGAATAGGGTACAAGGAAACCTTGTATTGCAATGCCCAAGCGTATCGCTGACATCATGAATATTAATAATCCGCTAACGGTACCTGTTTTTGCTATCATGGGCGGGATATATTCACGCATTATTGTCCATCTAAATCTTGATCGAATGGATTTGAAGACAAATTTTAATACTCTTGAATATTTTTTCTAAAATATCTCGAATGAGAATATGATTAATTATTTTAGAAGATCTTGATTGGTAGAAATTTTTCCCATTTTTTTCTATTCTCTCTGAAAATTAGAAAAGAATTTGCATGATCAAATTTACATTATATAATATATTTAACGTTACATAAGCATGTTTCTAACGTTATCCAAATTTTACAGTTTGTAATTTACTCAATGTGATAAAAATTTCAACCAAAATTTTTTATAGAATAGAATTTTGCCATTTAATTGTATTTAAATGTTAAGAATTTCGATGATTTATAAACATAGAACTCACTATTTTATTGAATATGAAATCTTACAATAGTTATAGAAATGTAACTAAATTAAATTATATAAATATAAAATGAACGAATAAAAAAATTATATATCAAGAATTTTCTCACAAGCCAGAAACTAATACTTTCACTGTTAATCAGTTAGAGAACGTAAGAGCAATTTATCCGAAGGCTGATGATATCCAACAGCATGTTGATGAAGGTCAAGATATAATGTAATCATTGGCAAGCTCGATAATTGTCCACACACATTGAAGATAAAAAAAAACGATTCGTGAAAGCATATACTTATATTATAAACTTACGACTACGAGGTCGATATCGTAAACATCGCGTTGCATAGCGGTTCCTCGAGATTTCTGAAAAGTGGCACACCATATGTTCGAATAGCATCTGGTGAACAGGATTTGAGAACCGTTTAAAGATGTAAATATCAAATTATATATGTAGCGACACGATTAAATTAATATTAAATTACAGAGAAGTAATTATGGTCAATAAGATATAATTGGAGAATTCTCTCTGTTATTATTAAATGTAATAACTTGTAAATCTTTTTTTTTTCTATTGTAATTACACGCATTTAAGAAAAAATAAGAAAATTACTAAAACTCGATGTCAACAAATCAAATTGATTAATAGATACTAATAATTAATAATATTTTAATATTGAAAAAAATAATTACAATGATGAAAGATCAAATTAATATAAATCTAAAAATATGTTTATATTTTTTAAAATATCATTAAATCATAAGTATAATTGCGTTAACAAATATAAAAATAGTCATTCAAATATAACTAATAATAACTTTTTTTTATAGAAATAATAGAAGAATAGAAAAGTAGAAAAATATGAGAGACAACGTTACGTTTGGATTAATCGAAATGGATTAAAACATCGATGATATCTCATTATCCGTTGAAATGTATTTAGATTATGGCCCCGTTGTTTTAATCTCGATAAATGCGAACTATGCAAATACATCGAAGCTTTCTCGGTTTCATCGCGAAATACTGAGTTGCGATACAGTAATTTATGTTAATTATACGGATAGGTTATATAATAGATGGTTGTTAATTAGACCGCGAACAAAGTGATTAAATCATGGTATTTCACATTAATAAGATGATGGATATAAGCTAATATTTAATGCTTATATTCGCGGATGAACAATGAATCTCACATAAATAATAGAGAACAGAGTCATAATACATATATCGATACTTAACGAATATTTTTATTAATCGTAATATTATTAATTACAATGAAATTATCTTGGATTTCTTACTGCGATCAATTCTTTTTTTCACACATTAATCTTAGTTAATAACACGATATTATTGTTATCAAAATTAATATTTATTGTTAATTCTTTGTAGATAAAATAGATCGATTATATATAAATCTAATAGTTTTACTGTTCTGAGTTTTTCAAAATGTTTCAAAAAATTCTAGACTATTCATCGATAGAATTTTCTCTAAAAGAAAAATTTTCAAATTTTTCGCATAATTAAGTTTCAAAATTTAATTTAAACTAAAGGATTTATTTATTTTATTTTTATTATAGATTTATGTTTACATAAAAAATTATTATTAGCTATCTAGTTATTATTAGCTATTTATTTACAAGTTTTGCCACGCCTGTATAATTAATCGATTACGAAGTATGTAATCTTGAATAAAATATGCAGTAGCTTCTTTTTCTAAAACGCATTAATATTTAATTACCTGCTTTTAATAAATGTATTGTATTAATGCACTATTAAATTTGCATCACTAAATTTGTGTGCAATACTTGCACATAAATATGATAAATTTAAATATACAATGACATAGCTAATTATTCATAATGAAATATCCGTTTAGAAAAATGAAGAAAAGAAATTATTTTGAGAATATATTTTCATATTTTATGATGTATAAAAGTATCGTAATGATTTTAATGATCTATCATCTTCTTTTAGTTATATTAGAAAGAAAAAGGAGGAAAAAAATACGTACGACCATATGACATTTCCCGATCTTGTGAAAAAGAAATTGTTGAAATATTGTTACTTTTTTTGAATATAATTATTATCAATTAAATATTATGAATTAATTTTATTATAATATTAAAATTATAATAATATTAAAATTAATGATAAATGATAAAAATATGATTCAAGATCAAAATATTTACAAACATTTCATCAAAGCAAAAATACATAACCTATAAATTTTACAAGCTATTAGTTGTGTAAATAAAATATATATATCCCATACATATTTATAAAAAATTTACAAGCTATTTAAGATTTATAAATAACTTGATAAATGATACACGAATCGTAATCTTTAGAAAAGATTGTTTAAATATTAAAAGAATATAAAGTGCAACCTACAAGAGAAAGTTAGAATCTGGCAAGCAAGTGCATATTTATACTGATGCCATAATGATTACCTGGGAATATAAATATGAATTCGTGGAAACAGACGATGTATATTTACAAATAATATCATATCCCATTGTTTTACATGGAAACTCTATCATTCCCATTAAAATGATACGCAAATGCAAAAATTTATGCAAAGTTCGAATTATATACTTCAAATTTAGTATTAAAACCACTATTCAACTTTTCACGTCGAACACTTTCTTTCATTCTTCAAATTTTAAACAAAGTCTATTAAATCCCAAACACTTGGATATCACTCCACAAAAATCACTAACCTCTCATCTTCATCCAACTCCCCATGCATTCCTTAAACATATTCAAAATTACCATATTACGCAACGTACAATACATCGCCGCGCGATATCCTAACCTATTACGATTCAACCCGAACTATGCACTATATCGAGAGGAAAATCGATTAGAAGAATATCCTCAAAGGTTCATCGTTTTACTTAGCGGGAAATCTGGCGCGGAACCGGAAACAGAAATCAACGTAGGAAAAAGAAAAAGACCGAAAGGCAGGAGCAACGTTCATAGAAAGGGAGTGGAAAGACTCGACACTCAACGAAGGAGATATCCTCGTGAGTCGGTGTGCCCCCGAGTCTGCGCGATACAGTTTATTTGAAGCCGAGTTGAGGGTGGGGGTAACGGTCGGTCGTTCGTTGGCGCGTCCTCGCGGATCGCGGTTTAACTTTAGTCGCACGATCTCGTCCGCTAGCGTCGGGCTGTTCTACGTCGAGTCTCGAAGCGTCTCGAATCGATCGATGGATCGATCGCGCTATCGCGTCCCTCCTCCTGCCGCCCGATCCTTCGAGAAGTCGACCGATCGTGTTCAGTCTATCGTTGATCGTTGATCGATTAGTTCTGATCGTTGCTCGGTTCGTGTGGCGAAACAGAGGATTGTCGTCGGTGATAGAGAGGATCCGGGTGAAAGTTTTTCATCAAAACATCGTTTCGTTCTCTTTCGTGCGTGGTCATGCTCGTAACGAGTTGTATGGTGCAGGTGAACCGCATGCGTGATAGGATCCGCGCATCCGTTCGATCCCGTGGCTCTTAAGAGGTTATACACACGCGTTTACGGGATTTTTGAGATTCTACCTATTGGGAAGGAGGCTGAGAGCGGTGAGAAAGGTGGGTGCAAAGATACAGGTGTTTCTTTTTCTTATTTGTTTTTTGTTTCTTTCCCTATCCCTCTTTTTTCCTTTTTTTCGTTCGATTTATTCGATGATTGTTTGACAAGGATTGGTGCATGAAGTGGCTACTGAAGTGTGTTATTGGAACGTTCGATGAAAACGAGATGGGATAGATGATATTTGGCATCCATCTCGATAAATCGAGGAAACAATCGATCGATGTGTTGTTTTGCAATTCATATCAAGGGATTGCGTTATTTTGCCGTGCTAGGCAATCTCGGACGAATTGATATTGGCTCAAAAGAGATATACTTGGTAAACATGAGCTACATAAAATGTTGACCGTGGGCAAATTGGTGTTATTCTTGTGGTCGTGAGAGCATTTATGCGAATGGCGGGAGTAAGGAAATCGAAGGAATCGAAGAAATTGTGTTGTGTAACTAGGTGAGAAAATTGTTCATGATCATTGGATAGAGTTTATAAAAAAATCGGTGTTATTTAGAAAAAATATGTTTTAGAAAAAACATTTGTGATACTTTCAGTTGAATGGAATCTTTATAATTGAAAGTAAAAGTCTTATGTGGTCTAATAATGAAGAGTGTAAGTCTAATAATGAATAGTGTAAATTATTCCAAATTTATTTAACTCTCTTTCACAAGAATTTATTAATTGATAATATTATTGATTTGACAGGTGACATGTTACAGAATTTTTCTACTACTTCATTTTAATTATATATAATTTATATATAAGAATTTCATCATATTTCTTCATTTTTTATATATATATAAAATATATATATACNATATATATATATACATTATACATATCGCTATAATGTATAAAATATATATCATTTAACGTAAATAAAAACAATTTGAAAAAAATGTATGAAAACTACAACTTTAATCAGTGCAAATGAGAAAGATTATCGAAGGCATTCGCATTATGACGAGAATACTCTTTAAAAAAGAAAAAAAAAATATACTTACTCCGGTTGGCAAAAGAAAAGTAAACAAGCTGCTCTATGTGTATATTTATACGGCGGCAAAAATGTTGCACGACGGCTTTTAACTTCTCAACCAGCCAGAACGAGTTAACTCGTCTTTTATGAGAAACGCTTGCGCAGCGAAGTTTGCACTTTTATAAGGATAACACTTTATCAAAGCCTGTTGACGAGTTTATTTGGAATTTTCTAGTGGTACGAGACGAGTTCGAGGCGATTTTTTGAAAAAACCAATATCGATAAATTAAAAAAAAATTTCGAATCGACTAATATTTTTTTTCGTTTTAATAATATTATGCAAATGAAGAATTGTTTACTGTTTAATCGTTGGCCTATTGGCTCCCTGAGAATGCTGTTCATATGAATCACTCCATCTTGCAAGACCAATGGATTGAAAATTAATAGTTTCTTACATATAATTGACTTTGTAGGCGATTTGTTCGTTTTACGAGTCGTAGATTATTTATTATCTGAAATTGAGAAGAGTATTTTTACTAATACTCATATTCACACACGTATGCATTGTGAAATAATATAGGAGTGCATGGATGAAATGAAAATTTATTCATTATGTTTAATAATTTTTTGCTACATATATATATATATCTTTTTACAAATTTCTTTTATTAAAAATTCTTACCTTTAAAGAAAAATAATAAAGAAAAATAATACAATATATTTTTATATAATTATTCATTTGAATGTAATTAAAGAAATTTCCTTTCAAGAAGTAGAATAGGTATTTTATATGAACTAGGTAGTTTATAATATAGATTTTTATCTATGTTAATCACATTCTAATAACTTGAATTTTAACACGGAAAAGATTCATCGCCATCATATCCAACTCGTAGTAAATTTTAAAATCCATTCCTTCCTATTTATACATTCTTAATGCTGGAACAACCAACATGTAAAACTGTTGTCGAATATTTTGGAAATTTCTAGGGAATTTCTAGAGTATCCTAGCGACTTCACATCTGTTTCTTAAACTCATACCAATTTATTTATTTTAATGTTTAAAATTTAAAATATTATTTAATAATTTACTTAAATTTGTTAAATTGTTTTTTTTCCTTTGAAAAAATTGTTATTAACAAAATATACCGCATATATATACAAGAAACGAAAAGCGGAGAAACGAAAAAACTGGTGGAGATATCGAGCAAACAGGCGGTGAATTGCGAAGGAAGGGACGGGTAAACGCGCTAAAAGGCCGCAATCACGCCGGTGGTTTCGTTCTCACGGAACTCCGTTGCACAATATCAAACGCATCGCGATCATAAATTCAGATGGTCCGTGTCTAAAAATAACCGTGCAAACGTACATTTTTCTCTCTTTCCCCCCTCTCCCCTCCTTTCTCTCTTCTCGGCAGGCGCGCGAGCAAGCTCGTTAATTACGAATCGCAAGAAAGTAAGACGATGCAGGCCGACTTTCCTGCCGCTCTTAATTAAAATCAGCTCGGGCGATACGCGCGTGGAATCGCACGCAGACGCGTGCACCGCGTCGAATTACGTCAGGAGGGACAAAGAGGAATATCCGCCACGCGAAAAGCATCGAGCGTTTCCAGGACGGCGTACGCCGTTAATGAATAAATTGCTAAATCTGGGACTTTCACTTGACTCGATCTATTATGCGCTTCGCGCGGAGAACCTATTTTCCATCGTCGACCTCGTTGATCGCTTATTTCGTAGCGGTATATCGTTAACTTTATCATTATATGTACGAGAGGATTCAGATTTTCATTCGATTATTTTAATCTTTATTGAATTTGAGGAGTTGAGTTTTAAGAAACAATTTCTAGGGAACTCTAGATTACAACGATTTATTTTTTGAGTTGTTATGGGGATTTATTAACATTTTTTTGTTAAGTTTTGAAAAAATTCCTAGAGAATTTATCCTAATTTCATTGAAAAATGTTTCAATTAGTTTGATGAAATCTTTGGAAAAGGAGGGAGAACTTTTCTAGGGAACCCTAGCATTTTCTTTCTAATTTCACTTGAAACAGTTGCTCGTGGTATATATTACCAACAAAAAAGAGGACACTATATCGTATATAATAAAATTTCCAACTTGAAATTAGCAAACCACAACCGTGACGCAATTTGTCAAAGGAAAGAAGTTACCGATCACGAAGCGAAGCATCGATCGTGAAAGTATTAATTACGGGTGTGTAATGAACGTCTTCCTATAATTAATTTGATTCGCGCTTCATGGCAATTTTAACCGGTGGCGCGGCTCGAGTCGACGATTACGCGTGTTACAGATGACAAACGCCGGCCGATTACACCGGTCCTACACCCGACACCAAAAAAGGAACACGTTCGAAAGTGAAATGGCGCGCTGTTCGAACGATCTCGCGAGAGAACGAAAGCGTTTCGAAAGTTCTGCCTGTCGAGGACGACAGCCTCCCCAGTTTCTTCGGAATCGAACAGAAATCGAGGGGTCGCTGTTGTTTTCATTTCTGGGCCATGCCATTTAGGGAAAATCGTAACACGTTCGAATTTCGTGAAATGTTAAAAATGGCGGACTCGATCTTACGAAAAAACTTTTTATAAAAAAGTAAATCTTTAAAATTAAAATTCGAGAGATGGAATGATGACATTTTTTTCGGGATAATGGATATTGAAAAATGTATCGGAATAATAAACGAATAAGTTTTGAATGTTTTAGGATAACAGATATTAAAAATGACGGATTCGATCATTCTAGAATTTGATTATTGAAATAAAATTTAAATATTTTTGAGAAATTCGAGCTACTGAAATTATTGATACAATGAACGACGTTACAAGTTGGATCTACGAGTTCGTGATATCGAACAAAGAGTCGCATAAATTGAATCGAACATCTTAAAACAAAAGATCGAGTGTATGCGGGAGCCAAAGCTGTTTTCCGTGATAGAATACAAAACGTTTGACCGAACACGGTTGGCATATTGAATACCTAAACGTGCAGATCAAACTTTGCGCATCGATTAACGCATTGAAAATTATACGATTCTATTTAAAGAAACATACGTGATCTTCGTACTTTTATTTATAAAACAAAAGAAAAAAAATTAATTATATCGGATTACCTCGAAACCATTTGATCACGAGGCAAATAATTTACGAGTAATTTATAAATTAAAATTGGATATCCCGTTAAAATAATAATAATCAATAATCGTACGATAATAATTTTATAAATAATAATATTAACAACACAGCCATTTAACAATGGTTCAAAAAAAATTCACTCCTGACTTGTGATCAAGAATTATAATCGCTCAATTAAAGATAAAAATCAGAAAATATCGTAGAAAAAGAGGTATGACATTTTTAAGTGACGCTAAACACAGAATTTAATCTCCTTCCTCCCCTCCCCCCATAAGATCTATCAACAGAGAAATCAACTTTTCTTTTCTTCGCTCATCGAACTTTTATCATCCGTTAATTGATCCAAATTAGGTTGAAATAATTACTTCGATCGGGCCAATTTAAATTCCAAGGTCTACCCTTTCGATCATTCTCCTCCATAACCGCAAAAACTCAAGTTTCTCCTAGGTGACTTGCACCTGTACCATTCTTCAGAGTTGCGCTCGCGCGTTCACAGCAACATCGCACTCGCATCGCATACGAATGACAGGAATTAATATTCCAGCTGTGTGTAAGATATGATGTACAGAGACCCCGGGCATTATCCATGGTTCCGGTCATGAATACGCATGAGCGAGCATTTTTTCCTTCTTTTTCCTCCCCCCCTCTCTTCCTTTTTCCATGAAAACCAAAGACAAACCTGCCACCAATCCTTTCGATCCCCTCGATTATTTTGCCTCCGAATCGGTGTAATCGTAATGGGGGTTTAATTACTTGGTGACAAGGAAGAATTGTCGATGGATCGAATCGTTTTTGATTAGTGTTTCATTTGATAGCGAAATATTTTTTTTTTTTTTTTTTTTGATAAATCAATTGCAATATTTTTGTGTATTTTTATTTGAAATGAATTTTATTTTTTTAAGGATAACTTATGATTCGTTCAAAAATAAAATAATCAGCACTTTTATCTAGCTAATGAAGATAATATTATGTAATTTTTAATTATTAAATATCATTTAAAACAGATTGTTTTATGGATAATTATCGATTCCAATTTTTACGAATATATCTTCAAATAATTTTGAAAATGAATTGTCTTTGAATCCCTTGATCCTCGGCCGATTAAAAACGCATCTTTCCATAACTTGTGCTCGCGTCAAGCCACCGGTAAAGTATATACGCGACGAGCATCAAATAACAAGTAACAAGAAGTATGGGGGGTTGATTTATAACAGTATGATTTAAACTGACACGGCAAATTATCGAGTCGTCAAACGCAAAAATCCCATTTGTTATGACCGAGTGCTAACTAGGCAATTTATACGTTTTTTTTTTTTTTTTTTTTTTTTTTTTTCACGATCCAAAGAAACCGCGAATTGTCATCAGGTTTTTGTCAACGTAACCTTGTAATTATGTTTAGCAAACAAGAGTTGCGGATAAATTGAGCTGTTAATGTTTACGAAAATTTTGTAAGAGGAATAGTAATATTATGTCATTTTTTTTATAATGTCGATAATATAATATATTAATAAAATTCTTCAAGATAATTTTGTTACCACAATATTATACACATTTGTAAACAATTTGAGTTCCTAGAAAACATTTCATTCCATGTTTTGATCATCTCGAGCTACAATGTTTGTGTATATAATAATCAATCATCCACGATGGAAGTTATTTCGATATTATTTCACAAACACGTGGGTGAAATATACTGTATGAAAAAAAAAAAAAAATTAAAATTGACGCCTTATCACTAATTATATATGAGATTAAGATATATTTATATTCGATATCATTCAGTCGAGAGAGGGAAATCATTATTAAATTCAATTTTTTGAAGAAGAAGATTGTTGGAGCATCAACTAGATCGAAAACCTAACCTAAAAATTTTTCCAGACACTTACATAAGAGAAAATTGAAAATTTCTTAATATAGATATATAATATAGAGAAGTTGTTTATATGAATTTGAGGTTAAGATTACAGAAAATTGGAAAATTTTAATAAGACGATTTTAAATCGAAAACTAATCTGAAATTTTCTTTTTCTTCCATTACTTATATATCAGTAAGAAATTGAAATTCTTAATATAGAAGAAAAGTTATTTATACAGGTACTTTTATACGAATTTGAGATTGAAACAATTTCCTTTAATTTTAGGTTAGTAGAGATTACAAACTGACTTATTTAGTCAAAAGCTCTCAACAAGGGCAATCATCTCATCCTATTACTCCATTTTCTAAAGACAGAAAAACTGCATCTAAAAATCTATTTCTAGAGACATCATCTGTCCAATGATCCAATTAAAAATCTCTCCTTTATCAATCCTTTATCCCAATCACTTAGAACTAATTCGTCGTTCTAATTTGTCTCGCGTCAAACAGTCATCCGCAAGAATTTATCCTTAACTGATTGCAACCCAACAGACTAGATTCCATTTATTTTTCACTCTTCTTGCTTTCTTTTCTCTCTCTTTCTCTCCACTCTCTCCACTGTCTCCTCGTCTGAAAGACAAACACCGGTGGCGACACAGCGGTACGCCACCAGAGATAATCATCGTCATAAATTCATCATCATCATCACCATCATCGTCAAGCCGGCCCTGAGAGCATAATCACTCGTTAGCCGAGGCACACTTCGCCGCGGGCGAATCACTGTCAAGGCTGCCACGCTTCGTGGAATAACGAATTCCATCTGGATGCTCTTCCACGCTTTTCTCCCTTCTTATCTCTGTTTTCCCATTGTTTGGATCGGAGCATCGATGTGTCGAAGCAAGTTAAAAAAAGTTTATCCACGCCACACGTACACGTTTCTCTCTATTTCTCTTTGCAGAAGACGACGAACGAAGAAACTCGCGGTGGAACTGCCGATTCGTTCGACCTGCACGCTCGCCGAATCTGGTGTCTATGAAATCGTGGATATCGCGGGACGATGTCGTCGAGTGGTGAATTTTCGACACTGTCGAGCGGCGAGGCGACCGGAACCGGAGACGACTCGTTGCCCAGCTCTCGAGAGGCGACCGCGGAAGCTGCGGGCTCGGGTGCCGGTTTCATGCCGCTGCGCGAGTTCCTCGACAGATTCTCGTTACCTAGGGTGGTGAGGGTGGAAGGTGCCGGTGGAAGACCGATATTGTTGTACAAACAACAGCAAAGATCGCTGAGAGTCACGGCTACGCTGCTGATGCATCGCTACCGGCATGACGTGAAGGTTGGACCCGAGATTGTGATTCCGGAGGGATATCCCGGTGAGTGGAATTTGCCTCTCTTTTGTAGTTTTTAAGAGGAAAGGATATGCACTGCGACGATAAACTTTTCAACTGGAAGATCAATAGTTGAATTTCAATAATGGAAATTTTGGAAAGAGATATTGAAAATTGAATCGAATTAACGATTCTGGAAACATCGGGTTTGTCACGTTTCTTATTTCCACCGCCAGGTGGCTCACCAATCCTCGTTTCTCGCGAGCAACTCTTACATCCAATCCATTATATACGAATGAAAAATTCTTATCGACAAATAGCATAAATACGTAACGAAACTCTCCATCTTTTTTTTTTTTTTTTTTTCTTTTTCCAACTTCATTTACATCGCCGCGTCCTGTTCAATTATCCCTATCTCGCATCCATCACACGATTAAAATACAATCGACGAGTGTGGAACTCGTTCAGAACCAGATTCCATTATTATCAGATACAAAACGATTTCGATAGAGAAATCTGCAAATAATAGACACGAGCGGGAGACGACGGCATTTCCAAACCCGTCCACCGAGCATTCGAAACTTTTCTCCTCCGCGGCCGATAAATCAAGTCAAGGAGAACCGTCGAAACGCGATGGAAAAAGCGCAAGGGGCCGATATCCGGCCAGAAAATTCATTAAACTGGTGCGGTGGCGCTTAATGGAACGGGAGATATCCCCGGCCAGCATAGAATCGGCTGTGTGCCGATATATCGATCACGTCGGCCGCGATGATCGATCGTGCGCGCGAGTCGCTATCGTGGAATTCGATCTGAGCGTGGATTAAAGCTGGCCGGCTTGCGCAAGATCGAGGCCAGGGAATGTGGCCGATTAATAAACGGCCCCTTTGATCGATGGAAACGTTTACATTCCCATCTCGCTCCTTTTTAACCAGTTTTACGATTATCCCTTCTTCAAAACGACCGCCCAACGGCTCGGGAACAGACGGTAGAAACGGGGATGCTGCTGTTTGATTTACGGATTTTATCCGGTATTGCGAATGTCTTAATTTATTCGACCACTATCCGAGAATTGTTTTATGGAACTCTGTCAAAAGTTGATAATAAAATCGATCCCAACGTGTTTTTTCCTTTTTGCGTTGTTCGAGATGGAGAATCAAATATAGTACGGTTATTGATACGATACGCAAAATGTCGTTGCACGTTTTATTAAAACCCCATACACCAAGGGTCAAAGATCGCTTGCAACATTCTCGAGATTTCCTGTGCACGACGATGCACAAGAAGCCGCATTTGTTTGCTTATTTACCTGCAGCCGAGTGTGTACATATGTAATCAGGTTGTAGTAGGCACGGTGGTGATTTAACCGAGGCCCAGAGAAAGAAAGTAACGGATGGTTTGTAGGTGGCGGTCCCAACAATGAGACCGAGCGTTCGAAGGAGCGTTCGATTTGTGCCGTGCTCGAGCCTGACCAAGCGTTTTTCCTAACGTCGTCGTTTTAGTTTCGTTTCACGTCGCTTCGCGAATTATCGATTTCGGATTATCGGTGTTGCGAATCAGCTTCGATGACGACCGACGTTTATTTATAAATTGTGAATTATTGGAAGAGTTTGTCAGATCTTATCTTATGATATCGTGATTGGAAATGACGGCCATGAATCGTAAAAATTACAACGTGGCTCGAGGAATCGGTTAAAAGGATCGAGCACACGACACATAAAATTCAATCACATTTAATCATGAAAATAAAAAGAAATATCATGGTTCGTTGATCGTGTTCGAGGATCGTTCGTACCCTTCACTCGATCGAGTCAAACGCGTGCGATGTTAAATTAAATCGTTATAATTTCATATCTGAATCACGAAAATAAAAAAAAAAATCAAAATAATAATTGATCGTGTTCGAGGATCGTTCGTACCCTTCACTCGATCGAGTCAAACGCGTGCGATATTAAATTAAATCGTTATAATTTCATATCTGAATCACGAAAATAAAAAAAAATATCAAAATAATAATTGATCGTGTTCGAGGATCGTTCGTACCCTTCACTCGATCGAGTCAAACGCGTGCCGATGTTAAATTAATAATTAAATCGTTATAATTTCATATCTGAGTATAATTCTGATCCGCCATAAAGCGTATCGTCTCGAATACCTCTCTCTCTTTGATTATTCAACGAAGAGGTCACGGTGGAGGTGGTCAGTGACATAAGGCCTCGTATTAGCATAACGGCTGACCGATACTTTTCCAACGAAAACGCGTGAATTACGTATGCACGGCTGGATACACGGCGTGGGTCGAAAATCACGGTTGATGCCGTGATTCCGCTGCAACAGTTTCGTTGGAAACGGTTGGAACGGCCGTCTCTCTTCCTGCCTCTGTCTCTCTCTTTCCAATACTCCCTCTCTCCTTATCGTCGCTCTTTAAATTCCCACTTAAAGACTTACCTTCGACGTCCCTCTCGATTTTCCATTTCTATTTAACATTTTATTGCATTTCTTCAGAAATTGAAATCGATGATACGATATTCGAAAATAATCCACTTGGTGTAATTGTGAATGATTCCTCGAAAAAGAAAAAGAAAGAAAGGAAAAAAAAAAAAAATTCAAACAAAAAAAAAAAAATTCAAACAATACAAGTTTTGACGACGAAAAAGAGTCGCAAATATTGAAAAAAAAAAGAAAAAATAAAGAAGATCATGAAACTCATTCTTCTTTCTCCCATTCCTCCTCCCCTCTGCTATCCTTATCAACTTTCCAAGTCGGGCGTTCTCCACCCACGCTTCCATCAGGAACTTATGCAAACTAGACGCGTAATGATCGCATCTCCGTTCACAATGGGTCGCTAACGAAGCCTCGACCGGTCTAATCTCGACACCGTGTTACAATCGTCGCCCCTTCTCGCCCCCTCGTCGCGTGCTCCGAATCTCTGCAACGGATTTGCTCCTCGAAAAGCCACTCTCGTCCTGCTCGTACGGGACGATCGATACACACTTTGAGGATTTAATTACGGAGCCCGTTGGACTCCGTGGAGAGGAGAATTTAATTACGAGCCTATCTAATTCCTAAGTCAAATAATTCTGGAGAAAAGGATAAGTCAAAAGATTTTCAACAATTCAATTCAATATCTTCTGGATTGGAAAACATCTGCTGTTGATTCGTAATCTCGAATTTTATTGTTGGGGAATCAGGGAAGGAATACAGGAATGATATTGAAAAATTTTGGGTTTGCTTTAAAAATTAAACGAGTAATAACAACAAATTGGCGATTGAAAGAATCTTAATACAAGGGAAGAGAGGAGAAGGTTGTCAAGATAGTGCTAAAAGATTCATAATATGGTGACTTTTAATAGGTTTCCTCTGTCGTTTTTTTTTTTTCTTTTCACGCGTTTTTATAGATATAGGTATAACGCAACACACGACTGGCAAATGGCAAATTAATGTCTATTAACTAATCGAAATAATACAGCGATTATTATGCTTCCCCCGTGTAATCGTATAAACGTTAAAAGAATGTAAATGTAGCTTTTAGAAGGGAAAAGAAAAAAAAAAAATTCCAAGCGTGAATTTTTAGCATTTATAATGACGATCGTGTCGTTACTCTGATCTGACGCGTAAGAAAAATTAAAACAAGCGTACGACGAGAAACTGATTGAAAAACAGTACATTTACATAATCATTTAAAATATAACCGCCGATAAATTTCCGACTGTTAAACTCACAGAGAAGGAATGCGTTTTAAGTAAAAAGGATTTAATTATTGGGACACGCTCATTTCGTATAAAGTATTATTTATGACTATCTAAATTTTATGTTAACATCGAGATATAATGTAATTCTGCCAATATTACCTTCTATAATCAAAGAAAATGATGCCTATTTATTACTTTTGTACTTTTTGTTCATTTCACATTACAGAATCTCCTTTTTCTATTGATTTTTTTTTCAGAATGACGACTTTAAAAACTTTTCTAAACCATGATTTATATATTGTATCCAATTCACTTTATTATTTCATTTATTTATTTATTTATTTTCAAACTGACAACACTCTTTAAATCATACCCCATATGTATATTATATTTAATCTTGACAATTCAACACTTTAACAGTTTCCTCCGAACCATAACCTACACTATCTTCTATTATTTATATCATATCCAATATCCAATCTAAACCTTCAACTTCATCGTCCAAAGAATTCATCATTTTATAGTCTCTTCAAACCTCTCTCAAATCCAATACCCCCACTTCAACAGCAACGCCAATTCAACGCTCTCTGAAACCTCTCCAAACCACGACCTACCTAATCTGGCCCAAAGTTCAACACCCCGGACAAGGAATTCCACACGGGCACGATACCTGGAAGGATCGAGGCATCCTTCGTTCCTCGAGAGAACGCAACCCCCGGAGGGCAGAATTCGATTCCAAAGAGTCAACCAGGTGTAGACCATCCGCAGCTGGAATAAACATATTTCCAGTCGATCGTCGGCCGTGCATCGGCCCATAAATAAAACAAGAAATTCCACGACCATTGGTCCGCCATAAATCCCCCGTCCACGGCTCGTTCCCGATGGCTCGGAGGAACCACCTTTCGTGCCTCCTACCCTGGTCGTAAAACGATGCCAGGCTTGCCCTTCCCTCGCGGGGAATACCCTTGACGCGCTGCGGGCACAGAGGCAGAGGCAGAGGCCGATTCTCGACTTTCGATTTCGCGGCTCCCTCGCGTTTTCCGAGGGATTTATGCAAATCCAGGGGCGGCCGAGAACGTGGCCGCCTGCGAAATCCCCGCGCGCAATACTACGCGTTCCTGGTTGTAAATCAACCGGGGTTATGGGGAAGGGAATCGGGCGCTGTGGCACCCACTTCCGCCCGACAACAATCCAGGGAGTTTAAACCTCTCACAGAGTTTTAGCCTCAGGATCTGTTTTATCGAAGTTGAGAGGACTTTTGAAAGAAGGTTTTTCAACGGTCGGATGGGAGGATTTGACGTTCAATTTGACGAGTTGTCGAAGAAGGTATCGAAGTTCAAAATTGGTTAATCTTTAATTTCAGGGTGTTTGAATTGAATTTTTAATTCGAAGAAATAGAGAATAGTCGAAGGAGCTATTTTTGCATTTTGGAGAGGTGATTACTGGGGTATTGGAAAGTTTGACTAACTAATCTTTTTTGAATAATTTGGAAGTGTTTTCTATTAAGATTTATGAGAGAAGAATTTAAAAATTGTCTCTCTCTCTCTGCCTACGCCTACACACGCCAGAACTCCTTCGTTTCACAGAGGAAGATACGACTCTTTTTCTCGTCACGAGGCGAGATTACAACGTCGTTCGCTCGATTGAAAAGCGATTCTCTCGATCGGCAAAGCACTCCCACGGTGTCTCGCGAAGTCACGAGCGCGCTTTCACGCGATATCTGTACAACAGGTCCTATAAAGATAAGCCTTTCTTCCTTCCATCTCTCTCTCTCTCTCTCTCGTCCATCTCTCCACGCTCATAAACTTCGTCCTGGCCGCACCTGATAGACACGCTCCACTCCGAATGATAACGTTTCACGCGAAACAAAGAGGGAAAAAGCGAATAAATCTATGGATAAAGATCTCTTTTAGCTAGGATAAGTCGATTCAATCGTGTATTCGCGTCAAAAAGTGAACAAATATATCGTTATATCGGGTAATAGCAGTTAATGGTCACGTGGCGCTAGTAGTAAGATCTTAATAAACTTAACGCGATCCAAATTTTCCAAATTTCTGCCCCCTTAAATTATGATATCCTAATTGTTCAACGCGAAAATTAAATAAACAGATTATAATTTTACAAACCAGTCTCAAAAAAGTCGATTTAAGCGTGTATTCGCGTCAAAAAGTGAACAAATATATCCTTATATCGGGTCATAGTTAATGGTCACATGGCGCTAGTATCGCGTCTCGTAGTAAGATCTTAATAAACTTAACGCGATTCAAATTTTCCAAATTTCTGCCCCCTTAAATTATAATATCCGAATTGTTCAACGCGAAAATTAAATAAACAGATTATAATTTTACAAAAAAGTGAATAAATATAATTAATATTCATATCGCAAGATGTTCTTAATGTGATCTAACGAGCCAAATTTTGCAAATATTGTTTAACTGCGACTTGGAAAGAAAGAAAAAAAGACAAACTTCGTCTCGAATTATCCAATTATCGCCCTTTTTTCCGTCGCTTTAATTCAATCTCCTCACATTGTACCCTGGATCATCACAGTGGTTCGCTTCTACCCAGAGATTCCACAGACGGAACGAAAAAATAAGGAAGAAGATTTTTCAACCGACGGGCATTCATCCTTAACCGGAATACGAAAGATTACAGTGCTTTCCGTTTCCAGCGCACGTGTGCATTTCGAGTTTTCTAAATCAGACGTTGTTGCTCCTCTCAACGGCCAGAAATCGTGGAGGAGAGTAGCAATCTGGAAGGGTTATAGGGAAGAGGCCCTGCTTCTCTTTCACAGAAACGCGTACGAGATCGTTCCAATTTCCTAGAGAACTCCTCCCTCCTCCCCCTAGCAGGGCTGTTGTGAATACTGTGATATTAAATCGAGGGAATCGCCTCGTTCCCTCTCTCGCTTAATCGCTCGGGGAAAGCTGGTGAATTCATCCCGGCCAACGAGCACGTAGATTTATTACGGGATGGGGAATGCCTGTTATCGCTATTCTGTTATCATCGTTCCATGGAAATACGTTTTAAACGAGGCTTAGAGAGATATATACCAAGAGGTTTTCTAACATTTCTACCTAGGTAAATTCTTGGGAATCGTTGGCCATATCGTGAAGGGGGGAGGTAAATAGGTAAATAAGTTTCGTGGAAATGGATGGCTGTTGCGTGTAAGAGAACGTAAAATACTTTTTCTTATATAAACAATATCAACGCGCGATTAAATATATAAATTTGATATTCGAGGATATTCTTCCTTCTTCAATTTTGATTCTACGAATCATCGTCGACTATTCTTGAAGGATTATTAAAAGAAAAAGACTAGTTAATAAAATAAGTATCCCCCGTTTCCCCCAGGTAATGAGATAATTTCTCAAATAATCGGTCCAGCTTGAAAATGGCCACGTTTTCCACGTTCGAGATCGCGTGTTTCCCTCGAAAGTGGTTTTCCTGGAAAGAGAAACTATCGCGGAATGTCGCGTGAAGGGGGAGATAGGATCCATTTTGAGGAAAGTGGAGGAGGCTTTCCACGAAGGGGAGGAGGAAGTTGTTTCCGGCTTTCGAGCCAAAATAAATAAAAAGGAATTTTATTACACCCGTATCTTCTATCTAATTATAAGGATATGTATTATATTATAATAATAGGAAAGCTTTCTTAAGAAAAGGAAGAAACGATCGAGAAAACAACAACAACAACAATATCCGTTTTCGCGTTCAACTATTTTCGTAGGCTATTCACGGATCCGACGTAATAACAATAAGGATCGTGGTGAAAAATGATGAGTTCCTTGGATTGAAAAGAAGCTTTTGTGCGTTGTTTCAAGGTTGTCGAAGCGGTGAAAGAAACAAAACGTGCCGTTGACGGGGTTTTCTATTCCACGGTGTCCTGTAATTAGTACTCGTGCCCGATGTCCACGAAGAAAAGAACCATTCAGAGATGTATTATGCTTTGCATAAGCATGAATTTTAATCAGACGGAATATATTTCGGAACGGCTTCGTCTCGAAAGTAATTTTTCATCGATTGTAATTTTGCTCACCGGTATTTCGTTCAATAATAAGATATCGATCATTTCTTTGAATCCAAGAACGAGATTTCTTAAAAATTTATCATTTTTATCCGCTGAAAATACGATTAAAATAACGAAATTAAAATCTCTCAAGATGATATTATTTTATCGTCGAATTGGAATACGTATAGTTCGATAATTCGTTCTAGGGATCCCTAGAAATTTCGTAATATCTCGCAGCACTCGTGTCAACGGATTCTACGTAGAAATAAAAATCGGAATCGAATTAAAATCGAAGGGAAGGAAATTGAAATTGAAATTGAAAGCTTGAAAGGGGAGGACGAAAATAAAACAGAACGATTATTTTATGGAAACTCCCGTGTCTCTGCCTTCGAGCCTGTATCCTGTAATTAACTCGTGATCGATGCTTCCCCCGTGTGTACGCCGAGTGAAGGCCCGTCTACGTTGCCCCATTTGCATAAGTATGAATTTTAATCTTTAAAGGTTAGCATTTAAATGGGGGGGGGGAGGGAGAGACGGCGTCGTAATATTACGAAGAACGAAAAACGTCTCCTCGGGAGGAGACGCAAAATGCAACGATATTAGGATCATTTTCTCGGACGCGAATTATCCCTCTTAATTATCGATCTTCTTCTTCTTCTTCTTCTTCTTCTTCTTCTTCTGCTTCGAAAGAACGCGTGTCTTTCTTCCTTGCGCCTTGTTCTCTCGTATCTTCGTGCAACGTTCGAACTTATCGCGTATGGGTGCAGAGTGGGGAAGGAAAAAATAAAAAAAAAAAAAAAAATGGCATTGAGAATATGAAAGGATCTCGCGGCTTGAGAGCGTGTGATGAAGGAACATAGGGAGGGAGGGAGGAAGGGTAAATTAATAAAGGCGATTTTTCTTCCTACGAACGTAACCTTGAGCGAGATGGTAAAGGATGCGCGTTCATCAACTCGTCCTTTTCTTGCTTTCGTGATATATTAACCCGCTGCTCTTGTTTAATATGTAAAATCGAAGTATGCGAAGAGGATTGAAAATATATTTTTTTTAAAAGTATTGAAGAGTTCGAGAAAATAATTCGTGCATTATTCAAATATTCAAATTAACCTCGATTCTTTATTGAATCCTTTATTATTATTAAAAAAAATACTCGTCAATTTTATAAATACTTTTAAAATACTCACAACTTTTTCTCTCGACGATCCAACACCTAATTATCATCACGAATCTCGATCTCGATTTCCACGATCGTTTCCAAATTCCATCGATCGCCAAGGCAACCATCCCCTCCCCTCCCCTCCCCTCTCCCTCCTTAGAATCCTCGAAAGTCATAGTAGAACGGGCAACAAAGATGCCTGGACGCCTCCAAGGTGAGACTAACGAGTGATAAACAACGATAAATTCCTCCCACGTGTAAATCCCTTCCTCCTTCCATCCACCATTTTGCCGTGGTGGCTCACCAAGGGGGTAATTTCAATGATACCCCGGCTGCACCGGCTGCTAGGCGTAAAACGTGGCCGTGCGAAGCTTGATGCATAAATACCTATAAATATGACACGCCGGGGCCCGCGGTAACGTTGCATATTAAATTACATTCTTAAGCAGCCAGCTCGCACCGGAGGAGCCCGCGCATCAAGTCAGCGCGGGTCTGATTAAACGCAACCGTGATGTCATGCCAACGATCCTTGCTAGCGTGGAAGAGGGACTCGTGGATTTCCAAGCGCCGTGAATCCTGATCCATGATGAATCGGTGGAAAAAATCATTTTACCTCTTCCTTCTCTCTTTTTTTTGTTATACAACTTAAAAAGGGTATTTTAGAAAATAGGGCAACACAGGGTTAAATATTTAGAATCTCAAAGAGACGTTTAAATTAAATATATAATCTGCTGTTTATCCTTCAAAGTTTCGAGTCACTTGATCGTTTCTTTTCTAAAAGAATGCATGTTCATAAGAGATATTGCAGTCTTCTTTTTTCATCATCGTTCATTACTTGTTGATGATTGAAATACGTGGGATATTATCTTATATTTTCATGTTTAAAAACAAAGATTTTGGATATACTCATGTTTCATGTAGGTACTTTCAATTGCAAACGGATATTGAAAAGAAAAAAAAATTAAATAAGTAATAATTTTTTTAGTAATTACAAAATATTTTCTAACTATATTGTTTTTGTGGAAAAATTATCTGGAGATTGAACGCAAAAGAGATTATAAAATTATAAAAAAAAATTTGAAATGTGTAGCTTAAAGAAGGGGAGGATTATTAGGGGAGAAGGTTGGGCAACACTGGCACAGAGGGTAGCGAAATGGAAAGTGAAAGGACGTTTCTTGAGTAGTCCGCCTCGTCGTTCCTTGTTCCAAGGATGTATGCCCACCACCACCACCACCGGAGGCTGGTGATGCTAATTATTCTAGTTCATGCGAGCAATTTGTCCAGCCTATATTTAATAGGCCTGGGGCCCCTCGGGGCCCACGGGTATTTACATCTGCAGCGAATACCTCTCGGCCATAATGTGGGACGTAGGAAATTAGCTTGGGCCGAGACGTATTCTGATTTTAATTTCAGAAGATTTGTAGAATTTGAAAAATGAGATTTTTTTTTTTTTTTTTTTTGGTCACCTTGTATATACGATTGGTTATAATAATATATTCAAACTTATCTCTAAAGGACTAAAGGAATAAAGCTAATCTGAAAAATCGAATGTTTTTCTCCAAGAAAATGTTACGTCTTTTTTTTTTTTATGTCAAATCTATTAATATTTGCACGAATGATTAAAATCTGAAGAAAATTAAAATTAAATTCGTTAATAAAATTCAATTATAAATCGCGCGTAACGTTTTCGTTTTCTCTAACGAATATTAATAAATTCATACGAAATTTCAATTTCCAATCCGAAACCGGTTTCTTGGGATTAAAAAAAAAAAAAGGGGAAAAAAATTCTGCTATCATTTTTATCAATCAGCGTGGCACGATTATCGTAAGCTACGTTTCGGACGCTTTGAAACTCGAAAACACGCGATTCACAATAAATATTAGTTGCTGTCAGTTATGGAGGGGCCGTTTATTTTATCAGGTAATTCACGGCGAGTAAGTATTTTAATTGATATCCATGAGAATAATAAGCTCGAAAATGCGTTCTCGTGCAAAACGTGTTTCAAGAGGTGGAATATAACAGGGTATCGATTATCCTAAATAATGGATGGGGCGAGATTTTTCTTTTTTTCTTTTTTTCTTTTTTTTTTTCGAAGGTTGTTGATACAACTGAGATTATAACGTACAATGTAAAAAAAATCTCGAGGTGGAAATTATTCGGATGGCAATTATATATTTATTACAAAAAGGGGTTTAAAGTGAGTAATTTAATAATTTATCGCATGAAATATATTTAAACGTCTCTATATACCTGTTGTGTAGTAATAACAAGTAAGATATTACTTTTTAAAAAGAAAAAAATTTACGATTTGCACGCGCCTTCTTGCATAAAAATCATCAAAATTTTTCTCATGTTGCTAATAAGTAACAAATTTCGTAATAAAACTAATTGCAATTCTAATATCTTAAATTGCAAAATCGTTGTAAAATGTCATAAGATTATCAATAAATTCTCCCTACGTATACCGTATACAAGCTGTACAAGTTTATAATAAAACATAAATTAAATTAAAAAATCTATATATTACCGAATGAAATTTACAAATCAACTTACCTTAATGCCAATTAAATCCTCTCTCGCATACCGATCAACAACAGTTATCAATAATGCCACGTAAAAAAAATTCTCCCGCAATTGATATTTCCCTGAAATGAAAACTCGCGCCCGACAGATGGCGCCACCTCCTCGATCTCCACTTCCAACTACCAACTACTCGCGTCCCTCCTTCGTTCTTATTTCAAATAATTCGCTTCGCTATAAATTAATTAATCCGATAATTAAAATTTAAAGAAAAAAAAGTTACCTCGCTCTTTTAAAAGTAGAATGGAAATATTCTACTCGAAAAGCTGGAACATTGGAAGCGGCGGCAAGCTTCCGTTCACGGCCGCCCTTTATCGATACACACCCGTAAGTGTGTATCGAAACGTGGTATTACGCTGCCTCGCTTCCGGCGGAACGTTTAACTCCGGTCCATCCGAGCGGCCATAGAAAATGCGGAAAATTGTGATCGGTCCGGACAATTGGGGACGTGTCGTTTTATAAATAACCCTGTTACGCGGTAATAACAAATTGCAACAACTTTGAGCCTCGGATTGAGCCGATCGAGACTCGAACACTGTCATTACCTTGATTGTCCTCCCCCTTATTATTATTATTATTATTATTATTATTATTATTATTATTGTTATTATTATTATTATTATTGTTATTATTGTTATTATTATTATTAAGAATACGTTATAGCGGAATTTTTTCTTTCCCCTCCTCCCCTTTTGCGTTCCCTGCTCGACAAAAAGTTTGAACGGATAAAATTTGGAAATATCATCACGGTGGGATTGAATAATAATTTTTAAACGAAATTAATATATTTGACGAGATGGTTGGATGGGGGAATAATTTATGTGCGCGAGAGCACGCGTGGCAACACAAGTGGCAATGCGCGAATACAGAAGAAATCCCCCCACGTTGCATTAGCATGACCACTCCCTTTTCTGGGACAAAGAAAAGGCGTGACATCGAATATCGAGCAACGAGGATCGATTTGATCGCTCTATTAATTTTCGAATATCTCTCGATAACGCGGATAATAAATCGATGGCGAAAAATTGCGTTGGATTACGATCGATTTTTTTATATCAAAAGTATCGAATCCAAACACGAGTTAAGAACGAACGCCTATATATTTATATTTACAAACGAGACAATACGAGTCGACGAGTCGTCGAGAAATTGGATTGTTATGGTTATAAATGGAAATATAACCGGTTTAAAATGCGATATAATAATTTTGTAATTATAATAATATCGTACAATTTTTATACTGATTAAATTAAAAAAAATATTCGTTTGATTTATACAAAATTATTAAAACGTATTCAAATCGATATAAATTTTCGTCTAAAAATTATATGAAAAATAAAAAAAAGAAATCGAGCGTTGGAAGAGGGGGGGCAGGGGATGAATGAGATAATAAATGATAAAAATTTAATTCGTAAGCAAGGTCGAAGCCATCCTCTCGGTATCGAGTCCCACAGTTTTGTTTAAAACGTGAGTTAACTCGTTGAAATCTCCTCTCCACTCCTCGTTCCAAAAGGAGAAACGGAAAATAATCTGGTCAAAGGATCGTGTGCATACATGTATATGTGCATACGCATTGGAGGAGAGCGAGCTTAACATTACACACGGTGAACGATAAGGGAGGGTTCGCAATAAAGAAATGATACGAACGCTTGACACGTTCGAAGGGATACATTGAATGGATAGATAGAGGTGGGATTATCGTGCCTCGAGGTGTGACCGTAACTCACGATTGATGATCAAAGATCTCTCTGTCGGGAATAAAAAAAAAAAAAAAAAGCTGTTCATCGAGGCNAAAAAAAAAAAAAAGAAAAAGCTGTTCATCGAGGCTATTAAGAGGCGGAGGAATGATAACTTCATATTATCGCCTATACTCGGTATGGAGTATGGATCAACCTTTTCACGAGAATAGCATTCAACCAGACGATGGTTGTATGATGCTATTATTAAAATGGTTTAAAACCTGCTAAGTGAAAAGCTCAAATGAATATATGAAAATTCACTCGATATCAAATATCGAATATCAAAGTCTTGAAATCAATATTAAATTGTGTGATATTAAATTGAAAGAAGATTGATAAATTATTCGCATATTTCAATATATATATATTTAAAATTAATTAATTGTATCTCTAACAATTTTTACACATTTTTAATAAATATCCCCAAAATTAATATTACTTAGAATTCTACTTACAATTCAATAGTTATCTCTATCAAAGTACAAACATCATTTAAGATTCTATCTCTAACAGCTCACACACTTGAATGTAAATTGCAAATCTCCAAAAATATCGTTATCATTATTCGATTCTATATATGCTGGTATAAAAGTATCGAATCCAAAGTGTAGCTTCATTCAGTACACATCTGCAAAGATAAAACGTCATCATCTAAGTTTCCACAATCCACACCTTCCATATTTCTTCATTCGATAGAACCACTCTATATATGGTGATATAAAGTATCGAATCCAAAGTGTATGTATCTGTATGTAAGTGTATGTAACTTCGTCGATACATAATTCAGTGCACATCTGCAAAAATAAAATATTATCATCTAAGTTTTTACAATCCACAATTCTACCTTCCAAATTCTCCTATTCAATTGTGCCACCCTATATATGATGGTACAGAAATGTTGAATCTAAAATATAACTTCATTCAGTAGATATCTCCAAAGATAAAACTATCTAAATCATCATCCAGGTCTTCACAATTCACCTCCAACACCTTCCAAATTCTTCCATTCGAGCCACCCTATATATGATGGTACAAAAGTATCGAATCCAAAGCGTAACTTCGTTCAGTAGACATCTCCAAAGACTAAAACTATCTACATCATCATCCACAATTCACATCCTTCGCTCCAACACCTCCAAAATTCTTCCATTCGAGTCACCCTATATATGGTGGTACAAAAGTATCGAATCCAAAGCGTAGCTTCGTTTAGTAGACATCTCCAAAGATAAAACTATCTACATCATCATCCAGGTCTCCACATATCACATCCTTCGCTCCAACACCTCCCAAATTCTTTCATTTGACCCTGTATATATGGTGGTACAAAAGTATCGAATCCAAAGTGTAGCTTCGTTCAATAGACATCTTCAAAGACTAAAACTACCTACGTTATCGTCCACAATTCACATTCTTCGCTCCAACACCTCCCAAATTCTTTCATTTGTGCCACTGTATATATGGTGGTACAAAAGTATCGAATCCAAAGTGTAGCTTCGTTCAATAGACATCTCCAAAGATAAAACTATCTATATCATCATCCAGGTCTCCACATATCACATCCTTCGGTCCAACACCTCCCAAATTCTTCCATTTGAGCCTGTATATATGGTGGTACAAAAGTATCGAATCCAAAGTGTAGCTTCGTTCAATAGACATCTCCAAAGACTAAAACTACCTACGTTATCGTCCACAATTCACATTCTTCGCTCCAACACCTCCCAAATTCTTTCATTTGTGCCACTGTATATATGGTGATACAAAAATATCGAGTTCAAAGTATAGTTTCGTTCAATAGACATCTCCAAAGACTAAAACTACGTACGTCATCATCCACAATTCACATCCTTCGCTCCAACACCTCCCAAATTCTTCCATTCGAGCCACTGTATATATGGTGGTACAAAAGTATCGAATCCAAAGCGTAGCTTCGTTCAGTAGACATCTCCAAAGACTAAAACTATCTACATCATGATCCACAATTCACATCCTTCGCTCCAACATCTCCCAAATTCTCCCATTCGATCGAGCCACCCTGTACATGGTGGTATAAGGGTTGTTGAACCCAAAGTGTAGCCTCGTCAACGGCGCGACGTTGAGTGGCCGTAAGGAACTTCGAAGCGCCTCGTTTCACCAGTCATAATTTTCAGGATTCCCGATGCAATGCTATAAAACAAAAGGGTCCGGTCTAGCCAAGCCGCTTCTAAAGCCAACCTCTAAAGATATCGTCGAACGGTGACGCCGTGAGAAACGACATCCTCCCTTTTTCTTCCTCTCTTTGTTCCTTGCCCGCACGTAGGTGTCTTATCATTCCCTAGAAACATTCCACGTGCACGAGTTCAATTTCCAATGGTAGGAATCTTCCATCCGTGGAATCGAAAGCAGTTAGGAAGGAAGGGGGGGGGAGGGGGGAAGGCGTAAGGGAGGGACGTAAACGTCGAACGTCTCAACGTTCTTTCGAAATTATTCTAAACGTCCGGTATGGAAATGAGATTAGGCATGGCCGTAGGTTTGGTCAGAATATACATTGTTATCGCGGTAAATTCATAAGGTGGATATATTTTGAATGGAAAATGGACGTGCTCCTTCGCGAAAGGGAAGGAATTGTTGTTTTATTCCTTCTCCAAGCGCAGAGTTTTACTCGGTGTTTTACGATGCTGCTAGCCTCGTCCATGTTTGAGGTTATGCCAGATGTGTGGATATGAGATATTATATTATCTTGTTTTTCTATTTCTTTCTTCCTTTTTCTTTTTCTTCACTTTCATCCCTTGCAAAGTCTATTAGGAAAACTGTTGGACAACAAATGTAGGCGTGCGAATTTGATCTAACAAGCACGCTTAACTTAGGCAAATTTTCGAGAAATTGTTGTTGGCAAGATATTCCCTAGATGGCGGTAGTTTACTGAACCGTTGGGGGAAATGCACGAATAATGGAATGTTAATTGCACGAATAAATTATATATACGAGTAGCCAACGATTGAATTATTTTATTTATGATTTTTTTTGCCGAATTGTTGATGAAATAATGCAAGATTGATCGAAAAAAGAAATAGGAACAATATCAGTGTTAGTCTGTCAGACGATGAAACTATTAAATTGTATGCCGTGTTGGAAAGTTCTTACAGATTGTTTTCGCGAGTAGGAAACATTCTTACTTCCTTCCTGCAACACTTTCCATTATTTTAAAATTAATCAATCATTTCACACTTGCCAAACATCCGCGAAGAAAGTCACTTCCTCTAGTCATCTGTTCGATACAACCCTAATACTTTCGCTTCCTTTTTTTTTTTTTTATTCTTATATTTATTCATTTGTTGAATAATATGTAAAAAAAAATATTCCATCGTCTGATTTACGTATTATCCACTCGATTCTTTCCTATAATAATATCATGGTAGAAAAGAAAATGATATTCTCTCTATCTAAATTTTATGAGAATTGTAATTTCCAAAAGGTATAAAAAATTCCTTAGCTCTTATCATCATTGGTCGATCGTATAATAAATTTTTGAGTTAAACCAAATTTTCTTATCACTCTCTTAAGCAATATTTCATTTAAAAAAAATTCATTTCATTTAAAAACCATTTTATCAAATGCCTCGACAAATTATACTTTCCTACCACATTCAAAAGCAAGACGTTCAATTTCTCTAAAAACTGGTTTCGTCGATTTGCACGATAGGTTTCAACGAGTTTTGAAATTATTCTTCGCGGCGGATTACGTGTATCTACGTTATTCCATGATTTATGAATCAAGCCATTCGCCAGGATTAAGACTTGTGGGAAAGTGCGGTTTGTTTTTACTCGTGTAATGATGTAGATATAATGTTAAGACGATTTGTATAAATACAAAACATTTCCTCGGTGAGTTATTCGATTTTGAAATAATTCTCACGAATTTTATAAATGATTAAAAATGAATAACAAGATTGAACCATCGTTACCAGATGATTTCGTAAGTCATTAGCTGTTGAAATTCGTTGCATACCAGTACTGCCACCGGATATTATTTATTAAGTGTAATCAATTCCAAAGTTCCAGACTATTTGACAGACAAGTTGTTCTAATCCTGTATAATTTAATGTAAGAAAACTTCGCTTCGAGTGTAATAATATATTTGTCACGCGAGATGGATCGAGGTTAGACCTGTCTCAAGCTTCAGATCAAATGTGAAAATGCAATCTCTTTTCTAAGAATTCTAACACTCGAGGATAAATTGAAGTAGATTTTTAAAAAAAATAGTTTTTCTTAAATATTATCTTATTACTATTTTTGTAAATTGTACACAAATTGCTACAAATATTTTTCTGATACGTGACAATTCGCTACAAAACTTGCAACAAAAAATCCATACAAGAATTATCAAATTACTTACTAAAATACTTGAAATTACAAGACACTGAATAAAATAAAAAAAAAATCAATTTACATTCTAAAATTCTATTCGAATTATTCGTAGTAGAACACAAGTACAGTAAATAAGAGATACTATGTATCCATCCATTCCTCTGAGAGCAAAGCTAAAGACCAGCGCGCACCAAACCGGTCATTTTCACGCGTTGATAATGAACAGTTTCCCAAGCGAAGCACAGCTCGGTAGCCGGGGAACAATCATCATGAGTTACTTGAAAAACGAAATAAAACGGGGCAAAAAAGGGAGAGAAGGAAAAGAAAGAGCAAAAGACACGGTGGAGTCTGTCTGACGGCGAAACCCGCATTCCCCATAGAAAATGACACGTAACAACGTTGCGCTATCTCGTGGGTAAAGTTGGAACGAAGGGGTATCGCCGGCCGAAAGATCCCCTCTTTGGATTGGCTATCGAGGGAAACGGGTCAGGAGCGTACCAGTGCAACTGCATTCCCGTTGCATCCTGTAATTTTCGCAGTCGGCTCTGATTGCTTTTCCAGAACGCCACGAAAGTGGCCACTTTAGGTGTTGAAATTGTGGTGGACAGTGTGGTGGTAGCGTAAGATGAGAGAAATGGATCGAGAATTGTACGTTTTAACGTGTTTTTTCGAAGATTGTGACGTTTATAGGGAAATACTCGTGGCAAAGAAATTTTATTTTCTCATTGATTTGATCGATATTTGTATCGATATGTGTTGATCGATGAATGGAGTTTACAAATATATCACGAGCAAATGAATTTGAATATAGTGCATGTATGCGTAATCAGGTTATGTATCTCAATGAAAGTTATTTTTAATAGTTGAAAAAAGGAGAAACTTAAAATTATCATTTTAATAGGTTTGTTATTTACGTCTTCTGAAAGTGGCAAACCACTTTCAATTTTGAAATCCGCGCAAATAGAAACGTGCAATGAACTGGAAGTGAATTAATATATAGATACGAATAAAATAAAACTCGACAGTTTAATATCATCCAATATTATATTGGACATTCTTGACCGATGTTATAAGATTGTTGATCGGGACTTTAAAACTAGTTTGACGATAAAAGTTAAATAGTGAACGTATCACATCCTGTAACTGATTAATCCAATTGCTCTGATGTAACTGCAGCCGGTTAATTAGATCATTTAAGGTCATCCATCTAACTTTCTTTATTACCATTACCACGAAGTTATATATACAGGTTCGTTCACCTATATCACTCTTACTTCTATTTGCAAGAACACCTGCTAAGTTCAAGTCTATCAAGATGAAATAATCAACTTTAAGCAAAAATTGTATGAACATTTATTGATGAAATGAAAATTTGATTTTGATATTAATTATAATTATCACTATGTGTAATTTTTAAAAATATTTGTAGATGTTTAACAGGCAACTATTATCATATCTAATTGTAAAAACATTTCAGCAAATTTCCTGGACCATATATCTAGATGAAACATAAACGATGAGACTCTTTTCATCTTGGATGCATTATCAAGCAAGATCTGCATTTTTGGACAAGCTGAAATCACAAGCTGATCGTTCATTCTCGCCTAATTCTCTTCCCAATTGCACCTATTGCACCTAACAAATCAGTCATCCTCAGCTACCCAATTCCTCAGACACAGTTATTCGATTATTCACAATCAGAGTTCGTTCAGAACTACAGTTACCTACTGAATCATCTAGTCGCCACCTCAACTCGTCTCAAGGATCATCAAAAAGATTTTCTACGTTCGAATTAAAATTTCTTAAGTAAACAATAATTCTTCGATCATCGAATTCTTATTTTTACTAGCCTAGTTACTTTTCTTCTCTCAAACACTTTTATCTAGATCTATCTAGCGCTAGATGGCGCTCCCTTCCAGCGAACACATCCTAAATATAGAAAAGTATTATTAGAAAATTTTTTTAAATTAAAAATTTCTTTTACTAGCCTAGTTACTTTTCTTCTTTCAAACACTTTTATCTAGATCTATCTAGCGCTAGATGGCGCTCCCTTCCAGCGAGCACATCCTAAATATAGAAAAGTATTATTAGATCAAACTAAATCCAACAAAACCTACACATCCACTGCACTTTTAGGGAGGGGGATCGTTCCATCAATCTTAATCAAAAATTTGATAAAAGGCGAAGAAACAAATTCTTCAAGAAACCCTTCTCGCCCAAAACCACCCTCTCATCCCTTCATCCGTGATCAAGGAGGTTCAACTGCCCGTTTAACCTCCTCCATGCACCTATCCTCTTCATCCTCTTCAATGGTACACCATCATCGAGTACGCCTCGCGTGGCCATATAAAATACTGGAAGCTAGCATCGCGAAACCGGAAGCGATTAGTCAGATTACGTGATCTGGAGGCACCGTTCTTCTTCTATCCCCCTTCTGGCCGGTAGCCACGTATACACGGATCGTTGTTGCGTCCTGGAAACCACGTCCCGGGGACTCGTTTCGTTCGGATCGAGTCGACGACTCGCTGGACCGGTAGCCGCGCTAGAGTTTGTTCACATGGGATGTTGGAAACGTTGGCAGATGCTTTTCCACTACCTGTGCACGCTCCTTTTGCTCCCTCTGGAACACGGGCGCAATGGAAACTTGGCCAGCTCACGCGTATATATATATATATATGTGAGAACAAGTAACGTGTTTTCAGCGTGGAATAGAACGAGGTGTAACATGATGTTTTTGCCGAGTTATCTCGGTTTTAACGCGATTGGAAGGAAGTTCAGAATGAAGCGAGAAAAAAAAAAATTCCATCGATTCGAATATATATAAATAATGGTAAGACTCTTGGTTCCTCTTCGTACAATAATTTCTATAATTTTTCATTCCCAAAGAAATATATCATATATATATGATTTTAATTATCTTATTAATCTTAATAATCTAAACTTTACCTTAATAATTTATCTTAATAATCTAAACTTTAATCGTTCAATAATATTGTACATTATGCAATGGTTGGAAGACATATAACGACTTATAAATAAAAATCATGATGACAATTTTGATCGATTCAAAGAGATTCCCTGTCCAACGAGGCACGAAAGGAAAGGACGGTGGTGGCGATGAAGCGTGACAGTGGAACACGCGCTCGTCGTAACAGTAACGGAGAGGAGTGTATCGCAGGGTATCGCAACCTTTTTCACGCGGCCGTGACTCGGCGGTAACGCCACCTTTTCCTGGTCCCCCCCTCTCCCTGGAGGGGGGTCTTTAAACTCGTTGCGTCGATAGATGGCGCGCGAGACCTTGACCTGCGGTAAAGGAAACAGGGGCGATGGTAGGAGGAAGTAATAGCGGTCTGGCTGGTGAACGATAATGGGGGCCCCTCTTCGAAGGGGAGGAGGGAGGAGCGTTAATTACTGATCGTTGTGCTTTGTTCCTATCTGCTCTTTCATCTCCATTTTCCCGATAGAGATATCGAGAATGGTGGGGATACGAGCTTAGGACAGATGGAAAGCACGGCGTAATCGATCGAGACACCTTAAAGATCCGCCTAATAATAATACGCGAGGGAATTTCGTGGATTACGTGGATTGTTGCGTGTGGTTGATTTATGGCGGCGTTCAGGTCGATGGGCGTGTCGCGTGCGAGAGGAAACGATCGGATAAATGAATGCACGTGTTTACTGTTATGCACGGGGTGAAGGTAAGAATTAGCATTCGATTAGTTTCTGAAAGAAACAATTATCGCGAAATTTTTAATTTTCTCCAAAATAATATAATAACATTCTTTCGAGGAAATATAGTAGACGTGTGTAGACATGAGTTTTAATATATTTTCGAGAACTGGTTATATTAATTATTATAATATATGTAATTATTATTATAATAATTATTATAATTATATATATATAATATATATTATAATAATTATTATATAATTTAAAATAATTTGCAAGTTTCGAGATATCGATACAATTCTATCCTGTTTCTCGAGGAACGTACGTCCACAAATGTGTTGAGTGTCTTTGTACGTATTTATGCTCGTATCTATGCTTGATCGTATTCGTTCGAAGACTTTGTTCCCTTTTTTTGGAATGCTTCTTAAGGAAATCTTCTTTTGACGCGATACAACACCTCGTCGCGGGTCCTCGTGACCGGTTTGCTCGAAAGGATCGTATTCTCCTGATTACGGGCACAACCTTGCGATCACCGAGAGCGGCTCTGGGAATCGTTCGGGTTACGATTTCAAGGCTGGAGAATGGTGGAACGCTTCCAACCGAGATTCTTTCGAGAAAAAGTCGAATCCTTGTTTCGATTTCGTTGTGTTACTTTCGAAAAATTTTTGGAGGGGGGCAATTACTCGATGTAAGTATATAAAATGGAGAGTCAAGATTTATAGTTGATTCTGATCTTCCACGCGTGTGTATTACCACACGATTGTTCCAATATTTTTTTTTCTATTCATCCACATGGATTTGTTTCGAAACTTTAGCTCGAGACGTTCGTGATAATATTTCGTAACTCAAGTTTCGATGGATTTGTATGTATATTGATTAAAATTTGCCTCGTGAACTGACATTTTGATCTATGAAAATATCAAAAACACATCCACAATCTCAAAAATGGAACAATCGTTACTTCATAAATTCTTACAAAAGTTTTTTTACCCGACTATCATTCATCAGATCAGATTGATTCGTCGAGAAATAACTGATTTAACTAATCTAATTTACTTAATCTACTCTCTGACGAGTGAACTTTCGAAACGCTTGAAAACAAGCATTAATTAATAAAAAGATTTTCACGAAAAACTTTATTCCTTTACCGAACAAATTAATCTCTTTCATTAAAAAAACTTGACCAATTTGCAACGAATGAATGCATTTGCCGAGGCGACAAATTCTTGCGAATTTCTTCGAAGAGTAGCTACTGTGAGAACGACAAATGGTCGAAAAACGCATTCACCGTAACCAAAGCTTAACAGGGACACAAGCGACGGCCGACCAGACCGGAAGAAATCGAGAGTGGCTCGACGAGAGAGCCGGGACAAGGTCGTAATCCCAAGGAGGTTGGAAAGGAGGGAAAGCATTTAACTGAATCGTTGTGCTTGAACCGAGACACCAAGCGTTCTCGAAAGTATCGAAGACCGCGCGCGCCTGCGCGGTTGCATAAGCGCACCTAACCTAACCTCGGGCTATGGGCGAGGGTGATCGATTTAATTTTTCGCCTCGGCCCGGTTTGTACGCTCGAAAGAGGTTTTACGAGGATCGTGAACGGACGTCTATCGCTGCGCAAGATAGAAAGTCGAGATTACTGCCTACGTAAGAGATATATAATTCGATATTTATTAGAACAAGCTGATCGCGAGGTTGATTAATGGATTGGATCGTGTCAATGTTGCGAGCGATCGATTGCGAAAATTTGTCGTCCAGATTTCGATTGGATTGCGATAAGGATATTGTTTCTTTCTTTTTTTATTATTATTATTGTTATTAATTTCTTTTCCTTTCGTTGGATCGAGACGAGCCGAGAATTCGTAAATCTGTTCGAGACGTGACAGATAGGTTATGTTTCGTTCGAAATGTAAAATTTATTATAGATAGGTTATTTCGAAATTAATTGAAATGAAATAAAAGTTTTTAACATCGAAACTGTTCATTTCTATTGTTAAAAATAGATATTAAAAAAACAGTATTGTTTAATCCTTTTCATCGAACTAACTTCGCATTATTGATTCGACGAGAGGATGAAAAACGATCGTATCGATTCAATTGCAAATTGTTACCATAATGAATCGTGGCATTAAATAACCAAGTGTGAACGACTCTGATTTTTCGAGGAAGAATTCTTTTTGAGGAATTTTTAACGTCTTTAAGTGTCTTTTTAGTGATTGAAAATTTAGCAATTTCCTTTATGAATCTTATAGGTGTGGATCGTGTGTGGATTAACAAAGATACACGCGTCATCTATTTCGTTCAAGAATATATTACATTGATTAACAGAATCTAAAACTAGTTCTACAATCGTTAGACGAAACAAAAACAATTTTTTGTTACGAATTTACCTTTTCCTTTCGCCCACGAACATCTCCTAATACACTCAAATGAAACATTAAATTTCGAATCCAATCAATGTCTACAAAATTCATCGAAGGATTGCTAAATTTTCAGTCACTTAAAAACGAAATAAAAATTCTTCCTCGAAAAATCGATTGGAACGAAACGCGAAGGATCGTTTACCAGAAATAATATCCGCGCGAAAACAAAGTGAACCGTTTCCCACGGAAGTATCGCGAGGGTGTCGTACCCATCGCTAATAGGATCTCGTTCCTGCGTTGATCGGTGCCTTCCGTGTGCATAACTGTCGCGGCACGGTTGTGTTACCCGGTTGAAAAACGAGCCAACTATTTCAGCACCGGTGATTATTACGTGCAACTATTCAGGCGGGAGTTGGAAATGACGGAAATACGTGGATACCATAGATGTGGCGAGCGACTACGTAGGATCGTCGAATGCAACCGAGATTGCCCTGCGTAAACTGTGCTGTGCAGCTCAGGATTGATTAATTCGTTTTTAATTGTAAAATGGATCGTTCTAACGGGTCGGTTGCCCGGCCAACGGATAATGCACGCAGTCTACGGCCAATTAGAGGAGCCGTGAAGGATTTTGTAGAATGAACGGAACGCTGAGCTGGCTGGCTGGAACCGTTGTTCGCACCGATGCAAGGAGCGATGGTGTAGGTGATGGCGATGGTGATGGTGGTGATGATGATGATGATGATGATGATGATGATGATTGGAAGATGAGTAATTAGGGATTCGCGAGAGGTTTTATCCTCTCTGATGACTTTATGCAGTTTTGACGAGGAAATATCAAAGTGACTGGTGGCTGTTATTATTATTAAGATGTGAGGAGGATATAAATAATGATCTCGAGTTTCTTCTGCAGTAGTTCGCTCGAGTTTTGGCAACGTCTATTCGTGATGTTTGACTTTGCTTGATTGGGAAGAGCAATAATGGAGAATAATAATAATAAAAAAAAGAAGATTGAATAAATATGGAAGATCAATTAATTAGTGTTTTAAATTTAAATGTCTGATCTCAATGATGATCTCGAATAATTTTATTTTCTTGGAATAAAAATTTATCTCCATTTCTTATTCTGCAAGTATTTATAGATATATATATATTATACGTTATTCTTTATGGATATTCTACGTGCGTAATAGTGAATTCCGGGTGTATTACCGGATAGATTCTCTCTTTTTTCGTAAATTCATAAATCGTGAAATTTCTCGGCTCTCCATTCTCGAACAAACGACACGTTATTTCTATTATTTTGCATACGTACGGTGAGCGATAGCCGCGTAGGCGTTTCACGATACTCTCCGCTCGATGACAGCTGTTCGACTGGAAAAGTATCGGCGCGCCAGCTCGAGGTAACCGACTTCTCGTTTCTCTGGTCCGCGAACCATGACGGAGAAACCAAGTTTTCTCGGTTCGCAAGATGAAAGAGCCCGTACCTTTTCCCCTCTTGATCGTTCCTCGTGATTTTTAACTTTTATCTCGATTTTTCGGGGAGAAAAACTGTACTTTCAATATCGCAGTATTTTTATTCAACGGTAATTAAATACTGTCGTAAATAATGTCGATCATTATTAGAGATCGTTATAGAGAATATGAAATCTGCAATGTTTATATCGTAAGATTAGGTTATGTATCTAGTCATTGAAAGGATGTTTCGCAGTGAATAATAGAAATTTTCTATTAATTATTCTTTCGAAGTGTGATACATAAATGGAAAATTTTTCTATGTTATTATATATGCAAGACAAGTTTTCCCATACATTGAATTTCCATCAAGGTTTTCGCCACTTCGCTTCAGAGAGATCATCGTGAAACGAGCAACGTTTTCGCATCAACTTTTCATTTTCTCAACGAGTACCGTGTATTGTTTATATAACGATGCACGTAATAATTTTCTAAAACGAGCGCATCGAGTTGTAACCCAAGAAAGCGCACCGTAAAACCAACGTTAAATGTCAACGATCGTTCAACGAGTTTAAAATTAGATTAAAATTTATATTTTCTTTTTATTTTTTTTCTTTCTTCTTTCTGCAATGAACATCGAAAACACGCAACAATATATTATCGTAATATTTGCAATTTCGTTTTTTTTTTCTTTTATTTCGACCGATCAATGGATAAGCGATGCAAGTTTCTATTTCTTTGGAAAGTGGGACACCGGGTTTCTACGTGTTATTAGATTACGTAGATCCATTTCCCAAGAAAATTGCTTTGCTCGCACGTATGATTAATACGTATCCACCAGTTACGATTGTTTCAATTAACAATGTCCGTTCCGATTATTTTATCATCAATTTTACCATAATAACACGAATAAAAACTACTATTCAGAATGATCTAAATCCATTCGTCCATCAAAGATCGACGAAGAGTGTCGGTCTCAACTTTTTCTTCAACTCGTTGCTCGATACTCGTGGAGACTTTTAAAAATTTCAATTTTGTCTCGAAAAGAAATTTCCTTTTTTTTCTTGTTAACGTCGACGGCGCATCTTCCTGGAACACACGCGCACATGCGCACGGATCTCATCGACTTCCTAGTGGAGGGATATCGCGAAAAATTGCGCCTTTCACGAGGCGGTGTTACGTGCGACGAGGTCCCACTCGAGTCGGCAGGTTTGGGAACCGAGGCTTGGTCTTTACAATACCGTTTGAATTCCACTCTTCGCTTTGTAGGAGAAGGCCCGCTCGAAAGTTGCAGTCACGGAAGCTCTCCCTCCGCGTATAGCGTAATGCGTTTATCAGATTCGCGGTAATATCGCGTTGATTATTATGTGGCTGAGATCTTGGGAACATCGTCTGGCAAGAAAGTGTTTCTTCACGAAAACACGTGACCTGGAAAGTTGTTGTTTGTGCTCTGGGATAAATTACGGTATATATTTATGTATATATACTTGATCGTTGGTATTTTGGTTGTCTTACGGTTTCTTTGGTGTAGTTTTTTTTCTAAAATAACTTTTAAAAAATATGTACAAGTAATTGGGGAGTGGGAATGGTTAGATGAATTGACTATTGTCCGATCATTGGTTGATAATAGGTTAGTTATAATAGGAGTGATCATGAGTTGATCTCTATCCATTGATTGGCTATTAATAAAGTGCTTGGTCGTAAATTGACCTCTGATTGGCTATTGTTTGATCATAAGTTGATGTCCGACTATTTATCGGTCATTAACTGATCATAGATTGATCATTGTCTGACCATTGATTGATCAATGATCTTGAAGATAAATTGTATTAATTGTAATTAATATAAATTGTAATTAATGTATTCTGATTAAAAAAATAATGAAAATAAAAAAAAGTATATGATAATAATGAATTGAAACTATTGCAAAAATTTGGAAATCTTCTAATAATCAAAGTTGAAATAAAAGTGTTCATCAAACGAGTTATTCCAACACTTATATTTCAGCTTTCTTAATAAGTTAAAAAAAAGAAAAAGAAGATTAAATATAATCTCTATATTTCATAATTAAAAAAAATTAAATATAATTTTCGAATTCATTCTTCGAATTCACTTTCACGAATCGAAACTCATATCAAAATGAAATTATCCGCAACAAATCTCAATCTTCCTTTCATATTACTACCCGTCATTCAATCCCACTTCTTCCTCTTCCATCCAAATCACCCAATAAAACCATGTTTTTCATATATATCTTATATTTCGTCTTCGATTCAACTTTATTTTCAAATTATTCTCAAGATTTCACTTTCAACATGTCAAAACTCTTTTCATGATTCATAATTCCATCCACTCTGACGTGTTCAATTTGTCTTCACAATCTCTCCTCTCTTTAGTAAATTTCTAACGTGATGTAATATAAATGATTAAGTGTCAAAATATACCCCCAAATCTAAGGGGATGATTTTGACTTGAGAATCCTTGTTTCAAATTCATTGTTGCTCAATATCGGGAAATTTCATTTTCATTTGGTTCTTCTCTTTTTTCTTTTTCTCTTTTTTTTTGTTGACTTTTCATGCAAATATCTTATATTTTAGAAGAAAGATAAGATCAAGGATCGACGATAAATTATCATGGATCAAATATTTGCTTCCATATAAGAATGATACTTTTTTTATCCAAGTTTTATGCTATTTGGCAATTATTAAACGATTGAGTAGATTATAAATAAATCGATCCAATTTTTCAATGATCCTCTTGATAAGATTATTATATCATTTTTAATGAATTAAAATCGAATATTGTTTATTAATTTGAGAGAGAGAAAATCCTATGAAACATCTTCGAATTATCAATCAACTAAAAATTCCATTATACGGGAGTTAATTAAAAAACGTACACCCATCCAAGTATTAATCGCGGCCAATGTAACTTGACTTTATTATCGAATGGATAACCATCTATCGCACATGACAAAATCGTCATGTTTCTATTTCTTTATTTATTTCTGTATTTATTTAGACGAATTAGAAATACATTACAGAATTATCATTTAAAATATCCAGACACATCCAGAATCGAACTTGCTTTGTATTATAAAAATTTAAATTCTAAATTTTACTACGACAAGAATATTCTTCTGAAAAGAATCTTATTAATAAACTGTCACAGTTGCATTATCTCTTTCAATTTCACTTTTCACGAGCAACACGTAACACGTTGATTCCAAAGAGCCGGCAAAGCATCGCCTCATTTGGTAGCTAAATTCGTTTGCTCGTAATGGGGCATCAATTACACGCTGATGCACAACGCTCAGGGTGCGTTCACGCATGGAGCAAGAGAGAGAGGAAAGGACGGTTACGCAACGTGAAAGTCGTCGACGTTGGAATTCATTCTTACTTCCCAGCTTGCCCTGACCTCCGAGATAATGAGAGTGATCTGAATAATCTGGTTCGGTATGTATTTGGCAATGTGTTGGCCAGCCTAATGAGTATCGGTGTGCTACCCTCGATTTCTTTTTCATTTCTCGCAACGAGAATGATTAGCATACGGCTCTCCTTGCGTAATTCTGGCCCAACGTAATTGCTTACTTACTTTGTATACACACACGTGCGTGGGTACGCACCAGAGATTAAGAGATTATTATCTATAGATCAGAGTTTCTCAACTTATTGCCGTGTTGAAGAGAGAATAATAAAGTGGTCTGATTTGGATTTAGCTGAAAAACTCCATTTTGAAATAAAGAAAATATTCTATCGTTTACTTATTAAATTGATCTTTGCAATTCGATGTATGGATCATTTTTGATCCGCTTGATAATCTCTAACTCTCTTCTCTCGCCTAACATTTGTACAAATATAAATCTTCACTTTGAAAGGTGTTACAAATCACAAACCATAAATCGCCTTCTGCATCCAATTCTACTTACACGGAATTCAATATTTGTAAAATGTGTCTTATTAATTATTCTTCATCATTTTATTTTTACATGTATCATTTTACACTTATCTTCGTGTTGTCATTCAATTTTGAATTAAAAAAATAAGAATCGTTCCATTATTCAAATATCCAAAGTATTTTAAATTATTGAAAATATTCAGATCACGATTAACTAATTAACTATGTTGGGTCACGTGGTAAAATAATTGAGAAACGCTGTTCTAGATGGCGTTACACGTTGCGTGTCCTCATTGTATCGCGGAGAAAAGAAAGCTATGCGAATTTTTTTTCTTCTTTTCGACGAGAATGTGGATGAAGATAATTGATCTTTTGATTGACTGGTCGACGAGGACAATTTATTTCAAGCAATTTTGCGTCCAATATTATACTGTTTCGTAATATACTGTTAGGGAATTGGATTGAGGGAAAGAGAAAAAAAAGAATAACTTGAACGCGTAATTTTTAAAAATGGGACGTGTAATCCCACTTTTAATGATCACCTGTGTTTCCTAATAGCCTTTATATATCGGCAATGAGAAGAATTAAGAAATAACCATCGATTTTTTTTGTTAACAAGTTTGAAAAAAAATAAATTCGTGATCTCTGCCAATGATCTGATTTTAATGATCAACGTTTTATCCTCGATTTCATAACATCGGCTCTAATTTCCATACAACCGTGTTGTTTCCTCCTCTCTGAAACGTAAAAATTGAAGAGAAAAAGAAGAATCACAAGTGACTCGGTTGGTCCACGAAGCCGAAACACCACCACGTAGAAGAGCCACGACTCCATTGTTCACGGGACACAGGTTAATCGAATATTAATGACGAAACAGTACCAGCCAACTGTAATAGAATGAACTCCAACGGTGATGCATTAATGTATATCATCATGTACTCTCGTTTCTTCTGTCTGTGATCGTGTGTTTGGCGAGTAACGGGCCATGGCGTGAAATATATCTCGGATACGTTTGGAGTTGGGGCTAATGTTTGATTTGCAATCGGAGAAACAATTTTTTTATTACAAAGAGAAGTCATCGAAACACTTTGATCTTCGTTGAAATAGAAGATAATTCAAGAAATTTTTATTATTATATTATATAAAGAAATATTTTAATCGTAATTAATGATAATTATTCATAAAAATATCTTTAATTGTATAATCGTATAATGTAATGTAATATTTTAATGTAAATTCAACGAGTCTGTTCAACGACTCGATGTAATTTAATTAAAAGTGTATAACTGTAATCCCATCAATTGAAATTCAGATACGCGAATATTTCTTTCTTTCTGCTATCTCAAAAATATATATATACATTTCGAATAGAATTTAAATTTACATTATCATAAATATTTATCCACGATTCTTATTATATATTGGAAAAGGAATAAAATTGAAAATTATTCATAATTCTTGATAATCCCAGTCTATTAAATTTTATTAATATTGACTGTGTATTTATCAAAGCTGACCGTTAACCTATCAAATTACATTCTTACATTTCATTATTCGTGTGCAATGATTATCAAATCTCAATTATCAAGCGATATTTAAAAATTTCTCTTCGAATTTTTTTTTACTTATTTCGACATGGACTCGTTAATTAATGGAAGAAAAATCATTCCATTACCTGGTCCCTGGGGAAGGAAAAATGGGCGCCATCATATCGCAACCGCGCTTCCAAAGCTTAAATTAATAATTTATCGACGATTTGGAGGATATACGCGCGATTCTTCCCATAATTTATAGCCGAATGTAAAAACATCGGCCGGTTGTCCCGGCTCCACGTACAATGGGGGCGTATAAATCGCTGAATCGATTTGCAAGCGGTTTACATCGTATTTCCGCCATCTTGAATTGATTTACAGCTAGTACTAATGCGCGAGTTCCCAATGATTGTTGTTGCCGTCCTTTCCTCGAAACGTCCTTTCCACGAATGTATTTTAACGTGGGTGTTTTATCGCCGATACAACACGTCCGGTTTTATGAGCAACGACGGAATTTATCGTCGATCGAGGCTCGCTCGCCAGGCTAGATTAAATTACAATCTCGTCCACCACCCTCCCCTCCTTTCTTTGCCCAAAGACAAAGAGGCTGTTCAATTCTTAACGGCTCGCGATAAATTTAAACCGGCTACCTCTAATTACGATTTTATCCCTCTGGTAAAATTTTCTTTTTTTTTTTTTTTTTCCTAGTTAAATTATAATCCAATTAATGTAATTTTTTCCCAGATCAATCGTCGAAATGATTTGGATTTCGTGGATTTTTTTTTCGTTACGAAAAAGTTTTTATTCCAATTGAAATCATTTATAGATACTCAGGATATTATAGTAAACTAGTATCAGTTGTTAAGAATTAAGTATATTTTCCTGGTCGATCGAAATATGAAGAAACTTTTTTATGAAATGTTTTTAAAAGTCGAATATTCCATCTTGTCTTTTGAGATAGGAATTATCCACTCTATTTTATTTTAATGATTCTAGTCTTCACTATCATCACGTGTAATGTATATATTTAGACACTATAGCTCCAGTGTTTTAAGAATCTATATATTTTTCTTTACTTGATCAAAGTAAAAGAAAACATTTTTGTGTACCAATTATTCTCTACAGTTTTATCCTCTTCAAACGTTTCACGAATATACCCCATGTATTATTAAAACGCCTATCTATAAATTATCTTCGATGTAACCGAGAGTCTTGTGATTCGCGAAAATCTCGTAAAATGTTATTATAAATGTTATTATTAAAAATCGTTTCTTGACAGTACGAAAGTATAATGGTGGTTTTTCATCCGTGGAAGTGGAGCAACGGTAACGTTTGTCACGAGCCACGCGAGCTTGTTAACGAACCGCCACTGCGAAACGAAGTGCAAGCCTCGCCCCTCGCCTCGCCTCTGACACAGATGCCACCGCTTGCGTGTCCCTTCCCTCCACGAGAAAGCGAAAATTACCAATCCATCCGATCTAATTTTGATTCATTCCGTGAAAGTTTGTGCGCGAATCGATTGTTACATAGTCTCAGCGACAGTTTCATAGATATTAAATCTCTCTCTCGTAAGAGTTCCATTACTTTTTTTTTGGAATTGTTATATACAGATGCAAATCTATATTCCGTGCAATGAAAAATTTATTATTAAATCTGAACGAATAGATTAAATAATTCTGCTCAAAACGTTGTTGTAAATTTTAGTAGATTATTTTTTTCTAACTCTAATAAATAATTTTCTAATAAATGTAAATCTGAGAGAAATGTTCAACAAGCTGGAATAATCGTGATGATCTCGTTCGTATATGTACGTAACGTTAGCTTGAAATGTATTTTATTCCTGTTGCAGGCTGGTTCTCCGTTGTCTCGAACAACAGTGGTACCGGAAGTGCCAGGGTGTATCGAAGAGTGGGTGCCTTGGTTCGAGCTGGTGTCCCAGCGTTTCTCCTTGCCAAACCTCTGAGAGCCTACACTCTGACACACTCCAAAATGGGTAAGTTTGTTCGATATCGTAATACGTGAATGCGAAATGTACAAGAATACGTGATCTTTAATAATAATAATAATAATAATAATAATAATAACAACTGTATTATATGTTATTTTTTGTTTTTTTATTTATAATGCCAGGAAGAAATGTTCAATGCAAGGAGAAAATATAACGTATTGAATTTTTAATCGAATTAATTTTTAATCGAAGTTAAGTTATTTGCAAATATAGTTTGTAGTAGAAAAATGTTTTATTAATTAGACGTGTATTATGCGTTTCCTATGATCGAACGGAAAGAGGCTATAACTTTTGTTTAGAATGAATAAATTGCTTTATTACGTGATGCAACGGTAAATGAAGAAGAAAAGCAAATTTATGAGGAAACGACTCGTTTATGAAGTGATTAACTTCTGCACTTTCGTTTGCTAAAAGGAAAACAGAAAGTGGACGTCGTAAAGAATTAATGGTGGTTCGGTGTCCTGAGAAAAAGATTCTACTGTCGGATGATTATTTTAATGGCAGATAATGCTCGTAGATTTAATGCTTAAAAAACGATTGATAAAAGTGTTATGACGCAGTCATAATCATTTTCAACGCACAATCCTTTTCCTTTTCTCCCCTAAACACTGAGAAACTTCAACATATTCGAGACGGATATTGCATATCTTTCGAGAAGCAAACGAAATTATATTTATACAAGAATATTTCAGAGACAACTACTAAAACGTCCCCTGCATACACTTTCATCCCTCAAACGAAAATTCTACGAAACCTTCTTCGAAAATTCTCTCCATAAAATTTTCTTTTTCATAATTTCGAATTAATTATTAATTTCGAATAATTTCGAATATTTCCTGAAAAATGACCTGACCTAACCTGACCTGACCCAAGATTCACATTTTATAAAAAATTTCCACGCAAAAATCTGGTGGAAAAACACGGAAACAGGATCCCTCCAGAGGCCACGTGGCCGTGTCGAAGCCAGGATTGTCCCTATCGCGGCTCCCCCTTCGTCTAGGACGTGACAACGCATCCCGCTTCGGTATATACGATGCGTGCACTCACGCACGTAAGCAGCGGCGCGGATTATTCCCCTGGGTGCAGCGACTGGCCGTGACACGAATGTCAATGTGTCTGTTAATGCGAACTGGCCGGCGCGGTTTGCCCGCGCGTTTAAACGTAGGCGAGGGGCACGTAACGTAATAGGCACGCGGCCCGGTGAAAGCCGCCAAGGGTTCTTACGATACGCAACCGGCCCTCGCCGTCCCATTATGCACCGTAACGATTATACAGCCGCGCCAAACGCCATTTCTATGCCCACTTCTCTCCCCTATATAAAAGTATACGCGATATATATATATATATATATATTATATATATATTCTACGTACGTGAGATATATAGTGATGTTTGCGTGGGGGGAGAGGTAAGAGGAAGAGCGTAAAATTTGCAATTTTTTGGATATATATTTTAGAGAATTTTTTATAGAGATATTTTTTAGATAATTAATCATAAGGTGGATACGTAGAGATAAGAATGTGTAAAATCGTGAAACCGTTTGAAGTGGCCGCCAGCTGAATTCTTCTTCGCGAGGAGATAAAATTCCCGGGGTTGTAATGTTAACACTGTTATTAGTTGCTTGGAAAAGATTTATTAAGCTGGGTAATGGAATAGAGCGGATGGATGGATGGATGGAAGCTCGTTTTGTTAATGATAGCGTGGGTAACTGAGACAGGTAATTGGAATAATGAGGCGCTTTGTTGCCAACTGTGAATTGAGATACGTGTTATACGTGAATAACGCTTTCGCCAGTCGGGAACAGGGGACATAGTTCAAAAGCGAATAGTATCTTAGTTTTATACTTACTTTTATACCCCCCTCTTTTCCAATCTTTTTATCAAATTTCCACGATCGAAACTGTTCGCGATTCGTTTCATTACTCGTTAATTAAAAATTGCCCTCCTGTCGATGATCGATCGATTAATTCCGTTTCAGAGAACGGGAACCTGAGGGCCCACTACACGAAAACGACGGTGAGGGCCGGTGAGGTTCTGCGACTGGCCGCGGTTTTCCAGGACACGCGGAGGGCGCCTGTCCTGTCGAGCGGTGTTTCCGGGGTGGTCAGCGCGCCGGAGGGCAAGAGTTCAAGGTCGTCGGAGCGAGACCAGTACGCCCAGTGCTTGGATTCCCACGGCCACGAACTGTTCGCGCCCCTCTCCGCGCGAGGAGAGTTCTACGCGACTTGCCAGAGCGGGAGCCTCGATACCGGAAGCGACGCCGTCCTCTACAGGGTCCACCAGCTCGCCAGAAGGGACCTGCCTCTAAGGGTGAGCCTCGAAAAAAGAAGAAAAGGAATGATACGAAACTCGAGAAACTTTTATATTCCTTGAAAATATTTCCCGAGCTCGTGAATATCGTTTGATCAGGTACGACTGGTCGCTGGACCATTGCCCATACCGTTGCCGCGAGATTACAGCGGCCTGATGCAGCTGGAAGGCGCGACAAGGGGCCCCATAGTGCTGGGATGCGCGGTACCTTTGATGCCCGAGAGGCCCCTGCCCAACTCCACGGTCCCGGAACTCCTCGAGCTGGTCGCGACGGGACCGACCGCGCCACGAGTGAAGAGGGCAAGGCTAGGCTGCCCGTCCGAAGCTCGGCTCCTCGCCTCGCCCAAGATGCAGCGATTACTCTCGGCTTGCAGGTGAATTTCGACAACGAGGATATAAATAGAATAATATATATATATATATATCGATCGAAAACGCGTTCCTCGTCGTTCCAATTGGAGAATCCAACGAGGGGAGGTTAATTCTCTCTCTTTTCCCCTTTTTCGAATTGCAGGAGGGCGTTGGACCAGAGGGCGACGGAGCCGCGGGTGGCGCCACCCAAGCCGCCGGCGAGCGGCGGCCAGTTAAAGGAGCTCCACCTGAAGGAGATCAAGTCGAAGCCGGAAGCGAAGCCGATCCTCCAGAGTCTGAAGGAGGGGTTGGAGCACATTAAACGGACAACGATCAGGGATCGGAGCAACGGGCGGGCGACGGGCGGGGGCGGCAACAACCACGGCTTCCTCGACCGGATCTCGAGGATAGCCCAGGGTGGAAGGGGAGGGAGGAACCCGGCAAAGAAGTCGGCCTCGTTCACGTTCGCCGTGAGGCCTGAAATCGGCATGAGGTCGGAGAGATACGCGAGCCTCGAGTCGGAGGCGAATCTGATCCAGGCGTCGGGCGTCCCGTCCTCGAGACACCAGGTGCAACGATCGGTCTCGACCAGCGTGCTCGAGCTCCAGACCCAGCAGGACATGGATCCACCTTACTCCAAGGTCAGGGACAGCTTGACCCCGCTACCATCCACCCCGCCGTCCTCCAAGACCGAGGAGATATACGCGGAGATCTGCGAGCCTACCACCAGCCCTGCCCCCTCCTCCCCGGAGGAGAAGCCACCCCCTCCGCCGCCCCCGCCGGAGGGGAGGAATGGGACAAGGGAGAAGGACAGAGGTTACGTCAAGTTGGCTTTGTCCCAATCCGAGATATCGAACGTCGGCGAGGAGGAGGAAGGGATTTACAACACCGTCTGTTGATGCTGGGGCAGGAGAAATTTGGATTATTTGAGTTGTTGAGTTGAGCTCGAAAGGGAGAGGGGGATTAAACGAGATCGAAAGATCGTTTGGTATTTTATGGGATGGATTGGGGTTGGAATCGGGGGTGGAAAGTTTTTGTGAAAGTGTCGAAAGGAAGGAGGTAGGCGAGTGTTGGAGGACGGGAAAAATTGGTGTTATCTTCGATTTCGACGCTTCCAATAATTAAATCGCCGAGAAATAATAATAAAAATGTATTTTCGTTTTATAAAATTGAGAAGGAATAAGGAGGCAGTCGAGGGAACCAGTTCCCGAGAAGAAGAACGTTTTAAACTTTCCAACGTATAAACTAAATCATCCTTGCACAGCTCGTAAACATCAACCACATTGAAATGCTCTCAAGTTTTATTCTGCCTTCGGGCGAAAAAGGATCGAGATCTTGAATCGCTCGACACGTTCTGAACATTTTTTTAAAAGACAGTTTCCATCCCAGCTTCAATAAAATTTCCTTTCCAACCCGATCGATTCCAGCAAGTGACACTCTAATTTTATCGAGCAGCTTGGATCGCATTGGCGCAGATCGTAACGACAGACACGTTAACAAGATGAATAAACATGGAAGAGAGAGTCTTTGGCACAGTTAGAATTTCGTTTATACAAACTTGTACAAGTAAAACTATCTAAACTATCATCCCTTGTATCTTTGTGATAATAACTGAAAATATAAGTAATTATTTTTTTCAATAAAAAGAATCGTAATTAAATAGATGAAAATATATATTACGTAACAATATGTTCAAATTATTATTCCTTTTTTCAATAAAAATTTCTTCTTCTTTTCTATTCATTCTCCCAATCTCTAATGGTATCATCGAATAATAACTTTGCCAAAGTTAATACTTCTACAATATTACAATAGCCCTATGTTCCATAGAAACATTCATTTCTAAATTTGTAACCCCCTCTTCTTATTAATCTAATTATTAGACTGAGGATATTTATACAAAATTTATACACGAATAAAAATAAAATATATATATATATATATATAATTCATTCTTCAATTATCTTAATAACATCCCAACGTACGTTGAATATTTTTTTTTTTTTTTTTTTACGTATCACACGTACATATAAACATCCTCCAGTCTACTAATTATCAAGTATGAACCTGCTTGTCCTCTTGTACATCGTATAAACGTAGCTCTATCGTGGTTCATTGATAAGGGACAACGTGTGACTTCCTAGAATCAAGATGGACAGAGAGGGGGAACAAGCGTCGAGGAAGAATTTACAGCGTCATTTGCCGAAGGAATTATCCTCCCAGAGTCTTTTTCTACCCTTTTCCCGAGAGAGAACGGCCGCGTCCTCCACGGGGAACCGGACCGGAAGATTTACAAGGCTGTTGACCGGTGAAAATGATCGCGTAATTGCGGTCCTGGGCGCTCGCGGCGGATGTAGCGGGCCCTCGGCGGGACGCCAACCCGACTTCCGGTTGCATTAAAGGATTCTGCGCTGTGGACGATCGATTATTATTTAGGGACGACCCGTATTCGAGGACGTGTGACGAAGGATATGATTCTTCGTTTGTGATTTATGGATTGATATGCGTACGGTTAAGTGGATATAGAATGAAATATCGTCGACCATGTGTTCGTGACCTGAGTTAAATCAATTTATTAATTTTCGGAGTGTGGTTCCATGATTGATTGGATGATTGAAGCGAATTTGGAATTTTTTTTTTAAATCTAGATTGATGGAAATTTAAATTCGAAATTGGAAATTTATTGATTTATCAGTGTATCTTTTAGATGAGTGAAAATGTTGCGTGACCCATATTTGATAATGTGTAAGAATTTCTTCTTTTGTGATCGTATATGGATCGTATATTTTTTTTTTTTTTTCTTGAGGAGTGAAGAGAATAGAATAAAAAATTGCGTATGAAAGAAATAGTTCCTTCTTGCCTGGTTGTGTGCAAGGGACACGTTTTTAGCAATGATTATTAATTTAGTTTGAAGCGGATTGTTTTCGATATTCGATAAAAACATTTTTTTGTTGTACAATTGTTGGTAACGTTTTAGCGTTTAAGATGGTTTATTCGACGACCAGCGTTTTGTACATTTGTTGATACTGGTTGTGAACACCCACGAGAAACACGATTTGTAATTTTCTTATTGTATAGTTATTATTTTATAATACACTGATTTGCAGTTAAACTGTGTGATGTTTTATTTGGGAAATAATATCCACTTTCAGGCATCTCATTAAATTTATATAAATTTATAATACGTAATAATTTTCAAGATATAAATTTTATAACTTATATTCTAGTAATAAAAGATCTAATCATAATCACTAAAATTAGAGAAATCGAAATCAAGATTAACAGCAATGTAATTTAAATCTTCAAAGAATAATTAATTTCTGAAACAAAGATCTAAGATTCCTCTACATTCTATTTCTGAAGCAAAAGAATCTAATAATTTTTGTATTACATCTTCATCACACAACTTTTCTTCAAAAAATTCTACAAATTTTCTTAAACTCCAAACAAAAATAATAAAATAAAAATAAAAATCCTCTTTATTTCAAGTTGGAACACGTAGAATTTAAATATTGAAATCTTCTTACACAACAATTTTGCAAGAATAATGAAACGTAAATAATCCAAACTTAATCTCCTCTCTTAATTCTAAACAAAAGAAAAAAAGAATTACTCGAAAAGCGTAGTTATTCACAAAAATATCTCTGCAATCGTGGCTAAACAACGCGTTCTAACAAGAATCCCGTTTTCCCTAGGAGCACAATCTCTCGAGCACAACCGTGGTCATTACGCTTTCATCCTGTCCGCGCATCTAGCCGGTTCACCCACGATCAAGAAAATTGAAAATGCAGAGATAAACATGCCGCGGTCTGGCTCTGACTTTGAGGAATAATAACGCGAAACGATCGTCAGCGGCTATAGGTCATTAATGTTTTACGAGCACGTAGAGCGCACAGCTGCGTCCGTTCAATTACAACTAACAGGGGAGCTACGAATACACCTCTTTCTATCTTTCTCTCTCTCTCTCTCTCTCTCTCCGCATTACAAAGAGATACGAATGCTCTTTCTTTCTCTCCCTGTACACACATCTGCACAGAGTCACGAATGCATTCTCTTTCTCTCTCTGCGTCTACGCAGTTTCCACCGACCGATACGCGTTTACGTCCATTAATATTAACGGCTTGAAACAACGATAATAGCGGACAACTATAGGGATCCAGAGGTGATTTTCCTTACCTATGTCGGGTGGACGTTACTGTGGTCTCTGAAAGATGTGTATACGGAATAAGAGATGCTTTGTTATCGAGTGATTCCATCACGTGTGATAGATATCGAGCGTGATGGATATGGATATTGGAAATAATTGGTAATCGATACCTGTATCTTATTACCGAATTTTGGTTGTATTTATGGAAAGTTAGGGTTTTTGGTACACGTTTTATTATAGTTTTCGCGTGAATATTCCATAAAATAGTAGGTTGTTGTCGAGTGATTTCGATTGTGATTCTAGCAAATGAATATCGAGCTTCGAATAATCGATATATCGTGTATCGTGTTATTGAATTTTGGTTGAATTTTTGAAAGAGGTTATGCTCTGGTATCATGTTTCAACGTTCTGAGAAATGTTGGATGGTGTGATATTGAGCGATTTCATGAAGTGAATCCATAAGATGATTCTTTTGCTTTATTTTGTTTTAACAAATTGATTGAAATTCTTTTTTATGAGATATAATTTAGTTCAAAGTACTTATAAGATGAATATAGTACGCTTCATCAATTCGTTAATTTTATCCTCAAAATTTTTATAGACGTTACAATGTATTTTATTATATACAAGAGAATATGTGAAAAGCAGGACAACAGCACCGGACGTGAGTACACAGATTCTTTCATTTAATGCAAATACATAACACTCGACAAACGTTAAATTGTACCGTTCATAGAGTTAGATATCATCATAGATTTGTTATTCTGCAAAAAGACATAATGACGGAAGTCAAAGATAGCATCTAATTAAAAAAATTACATCCTGAAACTAATTAAAATATATAAAAGTTTTTCCATTGTGCATTTTATTCTGAAATCTGTAAATATTCTCTATTTTTTTCTATCTCCTTTATCTTTATTTTCACATAAAAATGCTCTTATCAAATAATCAAGTTCCTTTAACTGTAATTTTATAAAAATAAAAATAAAAAAACTTCACACAATTTTCTTTTTTTCAATCCTGTCTTCAATTACCTATGATTCAAATACCTATTATTACCTATATCAAATTCAAATTCAAAAAGATATATTATATATCAAATAGAGATCTTTATTTTATATCCATCAAATTTAAACATATTCTCTTGTATATTATTTAAACACTTATGTCTTGCTTTATTTTCATTTACATATTTGTCTTATTACATATTTGTCTTACATACTTGTCTTCTTTACTCTGATCTAAATTAATTATCTAAATCACCTAAAATCTTTTTTTTAATCTGTAAAATGTGAAACTGATAAACTTTACACATTCCTATCTTGAATTTTTCCTAGATTTATTAATATTCAATCCAATTAAATTTACTATTCAAACACTCATGTTACTCTACTTTACTTTTGAAAATTATTTATTCTACAATCAATCAAAATCTTCATTTCCAATCATACACTCCAATCCTGAATCTATCCAATGAAATTTATTATTCAAATTCACTTTTGTCCCTATTAACTATTTCACTTTTGGAAAGTTCCACCTTAATCAATTAAAATCTTTTTTCACTCTATAAAATCTAGAAATTGAAAAACACTGCATACAAAACTCTTTCCCAGATCCTTAACCTCCCTTAACCTTGTCTTCTATACTATAATAACTATAAATCTGAAACAAGTATCTCAAAAAAAAAAAAAAAAAAAAAAAAAAAAAAATAAACGTTCTTGCATACTTTACAACTCGCCCCATATTCCATCCATCGGATATCGACGAAAATCGCGAGTAACGACCCATAACTCGTCTGTTCTCGAGATCCATATACCGTTCTCCCTCGGTTTCTGTGCAAACAGTGAATCGCAAGGACGCGATAGGTCGGGATATCGATCGAGACAACGGCGCTATCGTTGCACGGTAATCTTGGTCCACGGGTGCATATTTCAAGATCGGCATGCGTGAACGATCTCATGGCCGTCGGGTTGCCTTGCGGTCGTGTAACTCACCTTTACAACGTTAATGCGACGGCCACGGAGCTCAGCCTATCATATTTCGCGGCCCAGCTTGCTTGATCGACGAGCCGTGTTTTAATATGCAAATTAAAATGCAAATAATCCGCCTACCCTCTCTCCCTGGGGCGCCCATTCTACCACCCCTATCGAGACCCGATCCAACCTGATCGCCATCCCTCATGGTGCAACAGTTCTTGGTGACCCATCTCGTGGATTCCTCGAGATATTCTTTTTTTTTTTTTTTTTTTTTTAATATTTCAATATTTATTTGTTCTTCAATTTCATATTAGATTTCTTTTTTCTTGGATGTTGTTAAAATTAGAAAACGAAGAAGATACAGATTTTTTTATTCTTAATTTTTAGAAGAATCGTTCTTTAAATTTTACGTTTTTCGCAATGAAACCATTCAATTGCCAAGACTCGAAATCAAATTTTCTTAAAAATGATATACGTGATATCAATTATTATTGCTTTCTCCTGTCTATAACAAGTATTCAGGTTACATTTATCATGCAGTCTAGACATCGGCATCGTTCTTCGATATTATCGAGAAGTGGAACGCTTTCTTTCGAATTTCGAAAAGATCGTGCGTGCGAAACTTTATTACAATAGACGTGATTTTGAATCACGCGAGTGAACGAGTCACAAAAGGGATCCTATTTTTCCTATACGTTTCATAGAATCCTATACAAAATAATAGAATAGGAATAGAGATTTTGGGGGATGAAAAATGAAGAATAAAACGAAAAGTTTATCGTTAGATTTTCGATGTGACGCATAATGATATAACCCCCGATCTTATCCTGTTTCTTTTCAAAGAATTCTTATAAACTGCTTACACGAGATATCGACGAATTCTATTCTACGAAGAAGATCCGATAACAATTAAAAGAAAAACTGTCCATCGATACTCTCTCCAATTACTCGTCGCGATCCATCTTCCTCGCCGTTATTTGTCACCGGTAGAAATCGCGCATGCGCTCGAACAGCAACGATAGAAAAGAGTTTCGCGTGTTGCGCCGGGATCAGAGAAGGATAGAAGAACTCGACGACTAACTAATTGAGTCGTCCGCCCGACCCCTTGCTTCCACCCCCTTTCGAACGCGGGATATACCAAGCCTTTCACGCTATTGATGACCGTTCGTTTAATCTCGTTCCATTCCGCGTCCCCGCATAAAGACCGCTCGTCCATCATAGCGAGATTATGATAGGAGAGGCACCGTCTTCAATGAAGACATTACGCGTACCGATGGCTAGGGGATTCATCTTGGGCTTATATATACGACCGACCGCGATTGTACCGGCGGAGGAGAAGTCGCCTTGAGACTGGCAATCTGCGAATCGGGTGTATAGGGATTTTTTCTCTCTCTCTGTCTCTCTCTGGTTTCGAGGATGGAACGATGAATCGAACCCATGGCCTAAGGCCTTTCGAATCGGTTCGAAGGAAGGAAGATAAAGCGGTTGAAAGGGGGTGGAATCGAGCGAGGTTCTCTCTCTCTCTATCTTTTTATCTCTCTACGGGCCGTTTCCTCGACTCGGTTTGACACGGTTCGATTCGGTTTGTTGTTCGAGAATTCGAATTCTTAAGAGGAGATTCTATCCGCTGAATTTATTCTGAAAGGGGAATTGGAGAAGGTTTTTAAAAGAGGAGTATCAAAGAGGAGTTGGAACAGATTGGAAATTCGATATTTGTCGATGTTGTAAGTATGCAATTCTTTTCGAATTGCGATGGAAATGTTTCTTACTTTTTTGAAAACATTGGCATTGAAAATCAGGCATTGTATCCCTTCATATTATCCCCCCTATCGTGTGAATTATTAGGCGTGCCCGATGTTTGAAATTTAAATTCAAACTTTCTGTCTGCGTATATCATTACATCCTTCATTTCTTATAAACAGATGTAAATGCTTGTTCCCTCGCTACCTGATACCGTATAACGTTCCGTTTGCTTCTGTATGTTTCCCATGTATCACATGGGAATGCCGCGTAGCATATCGCATATAAATCCATCAAATTGAAATTCAATTCTATAACTAGAATGGACATTAAGTCGTTGAAAGTGATAAATTCGAAATCTTCGTTTCATCCTTTTCTTGAAACTCAACGCTTGCCAAAATAGAAATAAGAAATTTTAGACCGAAAAGGGTGGAACGTGACACACTTTCACGCGAAAACTATATTTACTAGATACGCCCGAATCCATGCACGTTCGAATCCATTACGTATTCGTCTCGAGTATTTTTCACGAAGGAACCTACGACGAAACTATAATGGAAATAAGAAACATATCTTTAAAAAATATATACATTATATATCTCACTCACGAATCGTGACACGAATTGTTAAAAAAAAAAAAAGAAAATTACTTTTCTTCGTCCCCATTAATATCGATCGAATTCACAAACGCGACAACTTCGAAAAAGAAAATACCTGACTCCAAAAGTCAACGAAATCCATAAAAATCCGCTGCAATTGATCCTTCGTAGCGAAAGGGTTAATTACAGCAAACAAAATTCCAAGAACTATATATATATATATATATATTAATTCGTCCACGCGCAAAACTTAATTCATAGCTCTTCTGCGTGCACATCACCTGTGTAATTAAATTCCTTGCAGATGGAACGGTGGTGGATGCAATCTACCAGGCAACAACTTCCGTTAAACGACACCCTGTCCGAACACGACGTTGTTCAATGCATAGCAAGTAGCTGTAAAAGATCAGTTGTCGGTGGCTCGTAACGTTCGGCCTACGAAGGAATCGAATGAATCTGCTTATCCTCCTGCTCGGCCTCCTCTGCACCACCGTTCACGTACCATTGGATCACGAAAGTATCGAAACGTCCCGTGAGCAAGCCTTAATATATCGGCGTATATTGTGATTGTATATGTCGTCCTTTGTTACGAAATAGGATTCTGACAAATCCTCTGATCTCGTATTTGTCCTTTGATACGCGCCAATCTTATGGTTTGTGAGCGTTGTACGTTCTTGGTATTTCGTTAAAACTTTGAGATTTTTTTTCGTGGATGAGTAGGATGTGAAAGATTCGTTGTAAATGTTGATATTTTGAAATAAATGTTTGAATTGATTTTTTGATATGAATAATTGCGATTGAAATTTGAATCGTGGAGAAGTGATTAATTTTAGTGAGAAATTGTTGATTTGGATCAAAATGAATGAGCTTTAAATACATATATATATATATATATATATGCTAATTAATTGGATTAATAATAAGTCATACACTTATTGACATAGACAATTGGATATTGGATTTGTATTTATGCTCTCTGCATTTCAATATCTGTCCAATGAATTGCAATTATTCATTCACCTTTAATTAAGAAACAACATAAATTTTCTTATCTATGAGGATAACTGTAGGATAACTGTAATTAAAATTCACATATATTTTTCAATCTTATCATTAATTTTTATAATGATTTATGAGAAAGATTCAGATTCTTGAGAGAAGAGATTTAATTTAAAATCTATCTCAAAACAAGATCCTGAGCAAAGATCTTGTTCATTATGAGAAATAATATAATTAAACAGATATAAAACATTAAATTTAATGAGAAAATTTTTCTGTTTCTTTTCTCTCAAAGAAAATGAATTTATGATCTTATGATTAATAGTGGAAAGTGTTCGACATTTATAATTAAAAAGAAGTTCCACATAATAAAATGATAAAGTTCTATGATGAAATCATAAAACACCTATAAATTTTCATATAAATCAATAATTGCCAAAGTTTAAAAAACTTTTATAATAGATCCCTAAAACATTCACCAATTCAAAAAAAAAAAAAACTTTTTGGTGACTTAAAATAGCAATTAATCCATAATTGCTTAACCTCAACAATTATTAACAAATCTCTTTGTGATTTGAAGTAACTACTAAAAATAGAATCTGAAAACAAATTACAATCACAAAACAACTATCAATTCCTTCACCAAATCCAACCTAACCTAAAATAACATTCGACGATCCTACAATTACGAAAATTTGACGAGTGAAATATCCCTAGACATTGTGCACACTATTCTAGTATACCTATTCTTTCCTACAGCACAATAATTCATCCACACTTTTTGCTATACATTATCGACAAACGTGTAAAAGAAAAAAGAAAGAAAGTAAAATAAAATCTCGATAACAAACACCTGTAAACAGATAAATCGTGAAAGTCTTAAATCTTCGATTCGACAACTTTTTTGTGATTTGAAGTAACTACTAAAAATAGAATCTAAAACAAATTACAATCACAAAACAACTACGAATTTCTTCACCAAATCCAACCTAACCTAAAATAACATTCGACGAACGAAAAATAGAAAAAAAAAATAAAATAAAATCCTACAATTACGAAAATTTGACGAGTGAAATATCCCTAGACATTGTACACACTATTCTAGTATATCTATTCTTTCCTACAGCACAATAATTCATCCACACTTTTTGCTATACATTATCGACAAACGTGTAAAAGAAAAAAAAAAGAAAGTAAAATAAAATCTCGATAACAAACACCTGTAAATACAGATAAATCGTGAAAGTCTTAAATCTTCGATTCGGCAACTTTGCAGCACGCGGTTGCATTATCGCGAGAGGCAAACGTTGGGAGAGGTTTGGTAAGGGTGGAAGGAGGGGGAGGGCGAAGAAGGTGGGCAAGCTAGAGGAAAAGAAGAAGGAGAAGAAAGAGAAGGTGGAGGAGGCGGAGGAGGAGGGCACGTTGGCGTCGCCTGGAATGCCCGCGGACCACGAACGGTGCCGGTACGACGGGTTTACCTTTTACAGCCTACCTACCGGTCGTTTCACTGCGACTGCACCTTCCACGTCTGCATCAACCACTCTTTTCCATCGTCGAATTTCACCTGGCCGGATAAAGCACTAGCCCACCAGCCAAATTTTCGACAGATATGAGACGTATTTGTTCACTGTTGGATGATAATTAATTACAATTAATATTATAATATAAATATTTGAAATTTCAATAGCAGTGGAATTGTTGGTCGTGTATAATATAATAGTACGTATTTAAGGAACTTGGTATTGAAATTTGAAATAAATATATTGAATAGAAATTGTAAATGAGATATTTACATGAATTATGTTTCTATAGAATTATTAAAAATATCTCGTTAAAAAAAATTGTGTTCACTCGTAATCTCAACTATTCTAAATATTTCATCGCAGAATTAATAATGGAAAAAATTCACCCCTTTAATATCAATATTACTTCATCCTCTGCAAATCAAAATATATAAAAGACGTATATATAAAAGACTTTCATTATATATTCTTAAATATCAACAATTACATTTGCAAAACACGATCTCATCACGGAATATTTACATTTTTAAAATCACCTACAAGTTTCCTTATCAACTCTAAACACTTCTGACATATCGAAAATATCGAGTATCACCTACGTTTCGTAATAAAATATATAAACAGTATACAAATATCTTATTATCTTCTCGCAGAAAATATACATTAGAATAAGAAAATATATACATATATTATTCTCTATCCCTCGGTTTGCATTCGGTGGCTTAATTATTGACACTCGGCGAATCGAATTAATTAGCTTAACTCGTTCTAAGAGAATGGCAAAGGAGGACGAGGAGGAGGATGAGGTAACCGCAAGAATCGTCTCTAAGATGTCACAATTTCCACGATAATGTTTATTCATGATCACGATTAGCCACTTACCACGCAGCCTATCGCTCCCTGCTCCGTACCTCGTGAATTTTCATGGGCCATTACTTTCTCGTTCTTGAGAATCGATCCGATCTTGATGCACGAATCCTCTCTCTCTCTCTCTCTCTCTCTCTTTCTCCCCATTTCGAGTCGGTGGAGAACGGCGTAGAAGATCCGCTCTACAAAAAAAAAGAAAAAAATATTCTCTTTAAATTTCTCTTAATGTGATTTGGAACAAAGTTGATATTTGTAATATTTAAAATATCTCCTAAATGATTATTCTTTCCGATCTACGCATTAGAAGACATATTTAACCGATCTGAATTTCCTTCTCTCCATTCAAACTATTTATTTAATCGAAACGATAAGCGGCAAATATATTTAACCGATCTGAATTTCCTTCTCTCCACTTAAACTATTTATTTAACTTTTAATCGAAACGATAAGTGGCATAAAAATCAAGACGAATTTAGATGATTATTACAAAATCATCTACTAGCAATCGATGTCAATCAACGAAATTATGTGTCTTGGGCCGCCCACGTGTTCGTTAGATGACAGACGCAATTTGACCCATTAGCACAATCACATAACGCGGTTAACGGAACCGGCGCAGGCGCAGACCGGAAAACAGCGGCGCGATTCAGAATGCCGACGCGTGCCGCATCGCGCTCGCCTTGCCCTCTATGTCCATATACGCGACTGGTCGCGTTGCTCACCTTAGAGCATGCGTGTGCACTCTGAGGAATTCCTCTGGATATAACCTATAAAACAGAATTCATTTCTCTTGACTTTTCCTGTTTTAAAAATTTAAAAAAAAAAAAAAAAAACCCACGATATTCACGACAATAATTTTCTAAGACAGTGTTAAAACTTGTCCTTCAGAAATTCTTCCCCGCCAAAAATCTTCGTCACCCCGATCGATGCACTCGTTCGATCGTTTATCGAGAAGAAGAGCCTAATCGTCGATCCGCTATGCGGCTATGGCGAAGAGGAGCAGCAGGTAGCCGCGAAGTCGGATGAGAAACGCGGCCGTCACCGTGAGGTGAGCGTGCAGGGAAGAAGAAGCGTCGGACAGGTCCGGTTTGTCGAACGTGGGCGCGATGCCTTCTTCCTCCCCACAATGATCTCCTCTCGCGCGTACCCTTGTCACCGGCTCTGCTCCTCCAGCCCCCCTTTCAAGGATTTCGGACGGAAGGTTGGCGGGCGGGTGCAACGCACCCTGAAAGCCAGGACGTTGTCCCTGGACGCCTACGTGGTTCCGTCTGGATCTCTCTCTTTCTCCCTCTCTCTCTTCCTTTCTTTTATCCCCTTCCCAGCCAGCTCTCCTCCAAGCTTATAGACCAAACCAGGAGGCGAGGACCAGGCGGTGAATTTCTAAGAAAGGCCGTGCAATTTTCGAGCGGTCTTGTTAGCCGACACGCGAAAATTTATCACCCTCGTCCTCGTTACAAACGGCTAACTATCTCTCGTGCTCCACACGGCCGGATAGGGTATCATCATCAGCGCGTGATGAGCGGCGTGGACGTAATGAGCGGAATTACTTCGATGGAAAAGTTTCCTTCGTATCATTCGAGGAGATTGAGTCCGTATATCTGGCGCTTCGGGTTTAGAAACGGGTAGAAAGGGGAGAAGGGTGTTTTATGGCGTGCGTGTAAGGAGAAATTCGAGATATATTTCGTGGAGGATCGATGAGTGGCGAGGATCGTGAGGTTGGAGGATAGGTAAAGATTGGGTTTGGGTTTGTGGAGGGGGTGGATTTTTTCTTTGATTTCGACAAGTCTTGTGTAGAAGTAATATCTGGAATAAGGATACAATTCAGAGATATTGGTATTATATTTGGATGGGGTGATATATATATATATATAGAGGAATCTTTTGAATTGAATGGAAATTGTTGGCAAGAGTTAAAATTTAATCTGATTTAGCGGATCCCTCCAGGAACGTGGTCGGGACAAGTCACGAAACGCGACGAGGGGTATTAATTCGGACTTGTTAACAGGCTTTCGCGTCAGCCACGTCCAATTGTCACGCCAAATAAGGTTGCTCACCCCGAAGTTGTTCCCCTCCCGACGAAGCCGTTTCTCTATACTATATCCTCGCTTAGATTTATCTTAATCGGCGAATCTAAGAGGCCAAAAACCAGTCTCTCCGCTTGAAAAAGAGGCGAGATCGTTCGAGCGGATCAAATTAGGTGACAAGCGAGGAATTTGAGCGACAAAGAACCGAAGATGTCGTCCTCGTAAGCGTCAAATGTGTACATGGAAAAAGAACTACAGAAGAAGAAGTATTATTGAACGAGAAGAGGACCAGTTTAGTTATCTAGGGATTTTTTTTCTAATCCTCGTGACAAGATAGAATTAAGACGGATCGTCTGAGAAGGATCCTTCTTCTTTGAACCGTGGACTTTGTGGAGAGTGGATAAAGTGGAAATAAAGATGGATTTTTAATTTATGGTTACTTCAGGTTGATGACATTCTTAGAATAGATCAAAGAATGGATCAGAATTGCTTTTTTGATAGAGATTTGTAAAATACATTTGCGAGTTATATTTGAAGTTGGAAAAAACAAGTGATTGTTTAATTGCCTCAAAGTATCCTTCTCCAATAAATAAATTTTAAGAATCAACTGAAAGAACCAATTGATCAACGTCGAAGCAATAAGTTTTGAAGAAATGAAAATTAAAAAATTAGAGAAATAAATAGAGTATAATTAAGAGAATCCTCCTCCACGATGCATAGAAAAAAATTTAACTACCCGATAACTCTACAGCCTATAATCTGTCTGAAAAACTTTAGCAATCGTTCCCAGATCTCTCTCTAAGCGAGGGTCTATCGTTAGAAGAAGAAAGAGCAATAAAATACGCTTATTAGCGACAATTAGAGAAGAAAACAGGGTAGCCAACTGGTCTGATTGGACGGAGAACAATGGCGGCAGGGCGAAGTTTGCGCTTGTTCGGGTCACTGGTGCACGGGCGGACCGTTAGGAGTGGAACATTGTGCATAGCCACGGGCATAATCCTAACTTCCAAGAAACGATCGCTCATTGATCCTAGGCCTTCGCTATGGACGACGACATAGGTCACGTCCACATAACGGTTACCGACGAAGGACACGTGCCTCGAAACTCCACGGCTCAGGCTAATCAACTTGACACCAGCAGGAACTGCCATTGTGATCGAAACCGCCTGCTGCGCTTTTATCACGAACATACTCGTGTAATAGAGGAATTTTTGTCGTTTCTTCACACGCGTGAATAGTTCTGCGGATGCTTTTCTATGGGTATTGACTTTTTAACGAAAGTGTGCGACACGGATAAGTTTATATGCGAGTTTCGATAGTGAAGTGTTTTTTGGATATACGAGATTTTAGATTTCTAATAGATTTCTTTGGATATATCTAAGAATTTGACGAATTAACGTTACGATATTTTAGAATTTGTATGACTCGCTTTCAATGCTATCTGATCGAATGAAGAAGTTTTAATGTACAATGGTCTGTTATAATAACACGATGCAAAAACTGAGAAACTTCTTTTGTTTATACCAGAGCATAATAAACTTGGAGAGTACTCACCTAGTAAGAATGTTTTCATCGCGCTGTTTTTGTTGACATTCTTCTGTTCTAGTTCTACGTTTCACTTAATACGATTTCGACACGGAACGAATTAATTACATATTACAGGAGGATCGATTATATTTCAATAATTTCAAATTCGATAAAGTCCGAAATAGCGCAATATCGAAACAAAAAATCATCAAAGATTTATTATCCACGATTCGAAGGAATCGATTGACGATAAAAAAAACGAAAATAAAAAGAAAAATTTAACGATCTATCAAGTAACAGCCGCACTGACCCGTATAATTCGATCAGAAATCAATATTTGTTTAAAAAAAAAAACACGATCCACGAGCGATACTAGATTATTTTCCTCGAAATATATTTTCACGCGTGATTAATATTTTACTAAGCAGATACACGTATCCAAGTTCACGGCATCCGTAGGATCTGGTATTCAAGCATGCGCGTAATGCAACGTTGATTTCTCGGCGAACGAGCGAAAAAGGAAGGCGATAAACGTCAACCGGCATGGGAACATCCTGTCCAAGATCGCCCAAGGGTCGATCGCGTTGGAAACCAACGTGATCCATGAAGTACGATCTATCAAGTTACAGTTACCTCACTGGCGGCCGACGTGTTATCAATCGATAACAGATGATAACATGGGCGAACGTACCTGGGCAATTAACTATCCAAGGCTATTGGCCAAGCCCTTGACGAATGGAAGGTATGTCAGAGATGATGATATTTTACGATCGAAAACATCGATAGTCATTGCTTGCTTTTGCTTACGTATACGATGAATGGCGTAGAAGATTATTTTGATCATCGTAGAGGAACAAGTAGAAATCAGTCATCAAATCTCAAATTAATATATTGAAAAAGATATAAATATGGAAATTAAATTAAGATATTCAATTTCAATATAGGATAATAACACAAATTACAGAATCGCGAGATAGAAATTTTTCAAAGATGAATGTCTAACCTAAAAAATCAAATTCAAAGAAAAATTCCTCAAACTAACTTCTTAATCGTTTTTCTAATCTATTAATCTTAATCTCAATTTTATATGTCAAAAATAACATAAAGTTGAACATATCTACGCAATCACTATCATCGAATTTAACGTAACGACGCAAAACCGACCATTTAACCTCACAAATCTTCACAAGTCTTCTTCTGCGGACCACTCAAACGCACTTATCCAAACTATCCAAGTTTCCCTTGTATCTGGTTATGCTAATTACATCGTACACAACTATTATCGAGACCCATTCGCGTGCCACGTTAAAAAAGCCTCGTGTCCCATAAATAATAACTTTACCTCTTGCAAATGGCGTCCGTACAAGACGAGCTCTGTGATACGCGCCCTCTATAATTCTCGACTGCGTGGGAATTTGAGTTTTCCCTCGATTCTTCTTTCCCTTCTCTACTGGAAAGAACTATGTCACGGGAGGAGGCCACGTTTGAACAGCCACAAATTCAACCGATCACCGTGGCGGGTACAACATTCCATCGAGGCAAAAACGCGTAAATTACGCGACGAACAGGGCGTCATTATTGGAACGAGCAGACCTGGCACACACTGCGCAGGACGGTTTCCCCCCTTGCCTCTATCCCACCGCTACACTCTCATAAGTACATAAATTAGCCGTACGGCAGCCCGAGCAAAAAGCTACACGACGGAAGAGGTAACGGGCGACGTCTGAACGCGACACGCGAGTGAATCGCGGCCTGCACGTGGGAGAGAAGAAGCAAATAAAGTAACGAATAAAGAATAGAGTCTACTACTGTGTGCCAGTTGGACAAGCCGTGCAGCATCATTAGCCGCGACGTCCAGCTTCTGATTTCCTTCGTTCGCCTACCCGTCCCAAGGCGAAACCGAACCGACGAGATGCGCAGCCGACATTTTGTATGTTAACGCGGGAATACGATTTGCTCGAAGGTATGCACTTTGCTCGAGGTGAAGCGGTATTCGAGGTTATATTTTGTCGGTGTGTTTCTCGGTTTCGTTGAATAAGTCTTTAGAGATTTATATTTAGTGCATATCGCGTAATGTGTACCAAATATGCGTGTATACAGTGTCTCGTTTAGATGGATAAATCTACTATATGAAAATATTTCGTATGAAAAAGAAAGTTCGTAAGAATAATATCCTATCTGATTTTGATTTCGAATTATTTTATTATCGAGAGAATTTTGTTGAAAATACATATTCTATTAGTATAATTAATTGTATTCCTTGTTATAAATCTCTATTAAGATAGAATCATTCCAATATAAAATTGAATTTTTATACAGGTTTAGATATTTTGTAAACTATGCATGGTTAAAAGGTTGCTTTCGATTGACCTTTTTACCAAATGCATACACTTTCGCCGATCCCACGCATCCCGATTTCTCTTGACGCTTTGAACGTGTCCTTTAATGTTGCTTGTAATTAGATGCTTTGAATTAGAATTTTTTTAGGGAGCAACATTCTTACGTGTTTCTTTTCGATAACTCTCTTTTACTTTTATTTCTAATTATAAATCTATTATCATTTACGTCATTTAGCTACATCTAAATTATACAATTTTCATTTGCATTTCACTTGTAGTTTAATTCTTTCAAAATGAATTCGATAATTTTACCACCTACTATACAATCCTTATATAATGACTTCCAATTTTACAATTCCGTTCAAAATCGTAATCTATAAAACACAAACGTCAAAAAAAAAAAAAAATAAAGATTATAAATTCCAACAATTCCATACCCGATCCACACGCAGAAAAGAAACATCGGAAGCGCAGGTCGTTGGCTCTCGGCGAATACGCAAGGGATCAACAAACAAAGTAGGGGGATAAGAAGGGGGTTACCAACGTGGTGTACCCTATGTGTACATATACGTACTTATACACCCGTGCACTTACACATATTCCCCATAAGCAGAGAGGGCAACGTGCAGCATCATTAGCCAGGACGTCGAGGACTCGCGATTTCCGTCTGCTCGTTTGTGGGACGAGACGTTCACGAAGGTAGGGAGGAGGGGGGCAGGGCTGGCCGCCCTTATCTGGCAAGGGGGGGCCTCCGGTTCGTAGCCGGTGAATGGTACCCGGTACTTTGTTCTCGGTTCCTGGTACAACCGGTGCTCCTCTCCTCGACAGATATTCGAACATTCGGGTTCGATGAACCCTGGTTCGAGAGGGCCTCCCGCCCTCCCCTCCCCCCTCTCCATCCCCCTTTCTGTGGACATTGGAACGGTGGCCAGGGCAGCGCCCATCTGCGAAACGACCGACACCGCCGTTATCCATCTGCCTTCGGGATTCCGCGATTCGTTAACATTCTTGCCGAATCGCTCCCTCCGATTGGGGGACAGGGGACCGCCGGAACCGATGCCGAGGATCGTCGAAGAAGTTGAAGATCGTTTCGATTCGATGAAGTTGGGTGCGCAGTTTTTTGCGAGCTTCTGTTTCTTCCTTTCGAGAATGCGACGATTCTTGTTGTGATTGATATTTTTTTCTTTTTTTCTTTTCCTTTTNTTTTTTTTTTTTTTGGAAAATTGATAGGACGGTGATTAGGGAGGAGTTTATCAGAAAATTGATCTAAATATCAGAGAAATTGAGCGAAGGGATAATTTAGTTGTAATTTGTGGAGAATTATTTTTGGAGGAAGAGTCGAAGATTCGATGAAATGCGAATTTTTGGAAAATTGACAGAGTGCTTTGAACATTTGTTAATACAATGGTGGTTAAATTTAATCGAGTGGAAAATTGATGAAGAAGATGTGCGATTTTTGGAATCGTGGAGTGATTTTTATTTTTTGTTATTAACTTAAGTTAAATGATTTCTTAGAACGAGAGATTTGATATTCGAAGAATTCAAATAATTTAGATTGAGAAATTAAATCAGGATTAGGAATACAAATTCGAACGAAGTATTTTTGAAAAATTTGTTCGATCATATCTCAATTTCTTCTTTATTCAAAAATCTATCGTCTATTACGTACATAACCGATGAAAAGCTTCAAGTCCTCGAAGTCTTAATCGAAAACATTGAAGTTTCTCCCGCTCGTAAGAGAATAAACAACGAGTTATTGCTGGAAAGATTTATAGAGAGATGGTAAATCAACATGGCTAACGTTAGCACACACCAAGTACTACGTCTATTCTCTCCCTCCCTCCTTTCTGTAAATCATTTCAATCAATCTAAATCATCTAGACAATTTGCCGCAGATTAATTTCAACGAGGATTATTACTTCGGTCAATTATCGATTCGTGCATAAATGTCTTTCGCAAAGATAAATTTTAAACGCAAGAAATATTTCGTAAATACCTTCAAGACAATTAACATATAATATAACCAAACGAAACGCATCAATTCCACCAGTTTCATTTTCATCATCATCTCGATATTTTACGATTCCTCCATTTTTAAAAATCGTTCGTTTTCGAGAAAAATATGAAATATTTCATAATCAAAAATCGTACAACACTTTTAATGAAACTACACATACCAGATCATTTTCTTTCATAACACCTCTGCGTATTTTTCTTTCTGCACAACATTGATATAAATATGTAAAATTGCGTGTCGTTCGAAAAAAAAAAAATAAATAAATAATTCGAGTAATCTCCCGGAGAATGAAAGCTTTCACCCGGATATATCTCCGCCCGTAAACCACGAACCGAGGACTGGCCTATTGGCAGATCAAAGCGGCACTTAGGGTTAATCGCGGAACGCTTTTTCGTGGCAACGATGTTCGCCGATAACTTCAATGCCATTGAATCGAGCTTCGTGCGCACGGATCCGGCCATTAACCGGCCAACCGCGGGAGAAAACATACTTTAGACATTAACATTGCGGCCGTTTCGTGGCGAGCGGCGTTCCCTCCTAATGGCTTAAAGGACAATGAAAGGTCGAGGTGAAACTTTATCAATGGCGTGCCTTTGGAAGCTTCGAACGTAACACGGGTAAAGGGATCCACTCTTGGATGAAATCTAGGTTTCGCGAGACCGAGCTTTTAAATGTTCTTTAAAATCTTCGCCTCGTGTGTTTATATAATATAATATAATTGAATGAAAATGTGATTATTCATCCAGATAATCAATTTGATCAATTGTTATCCTTTCACGCGAATTAAACGAAAATATTATAGTTTATGTATGGAAAAGAAAAACAATTGTTCAAATTATTCACAATTTTATATATAATTTATATATAATTATTTTTTATTTATTATATAATTTTTATATAATAAATTATATTTATTATATAATTTCATATATTATATAATTATATAATATATAATAATAATATTAATAAATATATTATAATAATAATTAATAATAATAAATATATTATATAATTTCATATTATTAACAATTGTTCAAATCACGGGAAATCGTATATCAATTATGTAAATTCTATAATAAATAATCGATATTTAATATTCTCGTAATAAAAGTGAAAAGTAAGCATCTTTCCACTGTTTCTAAACTATCATTTATACAATATTTTCGTGAATTTATCGTGCAAGATGTTAGTTGGATAGTCGAATAAAATCGGATCGTAGATTTCGATCGATTCAGAGGTTGGACAGGGTGCGTGTTCGTCGAGGATGTTATTCTCGTTCCATTCTCTCTGGATATAGTGTATGCATGAGTTATCGTCGAGGAGAGAAACTAATGTGTTATCTTATTTATTTCACGAATTTCGCGGATGGTACACTTCTTCATTTAGATTCAAAAATCAAATAATTTTTATATAAGACGAAAAATTAGAAATTAATTTAATTAAAATTACAGCAAAGAATGATATAATACGTGGTAATTAATCGTCCTTCGTCCCGTTTATTTATCAGATATGTGTTAAACAATTAATTGGCTCTGATCAAAATCAAAATGGCGTCGATCGATTTTTCATCCAGAGATATTTTCCATTCCATTTTTTTCCCCCCGAATCGAATTTCCTCGAGAAATCGGATCGAAGAAGAGACGAGAATCGGTCAAAATCGCGACGAGGCGTCATTCATTCATTCACAACGCCCAGCTCGTAAATCTAATAACGCCTCGCTCGGGAAAAAAATCGGATCCCGCGCCGTTGGTTAGAATTTTGTATGGGCGTGTCACGGCCGTAAACCTTTAAAATACGATGTTCCCCCGGTGGACACGTTAATTGCTACGTAGAATCGGGCGGATGAAAGCCGGCCCGGTTTGATAAATTGCGTTGTTAAGCCATTCGTGTACAGGCGTTATCCACGCGATACCGCGCGCCCGTGTCTATGATCAAGCGTGTGTTGCTCACCTGGTCTCTGATCTTTCGGCTCTGATAAATCGGCCGCCGAAGGACTCTCTCTCTCTCTCTCTCCTCTCTCTCTCTATCCAGAAGGAAGAGGTCCATCCGCGACCTCGAAGGAGTCGCCTCCTCGCCCTCCTCGCCATATACCCCTGGCGCGCTGCTCTCCGCTTGCCTTCTCAACAGAGGTGGTGTGGTGCTCGCTCGCGCACGCTGCGATCGCCTACTCTGCCTCCCTCCCTCCTCCTCGTCCTCCCCACTCCGCCGTCCGCTATCCCCACCACGGCCGCCATGCTCTTCCGCGAGGGAGGGGAGGGGGGCGAATCGTGCGCTCGGCCCGATCGAGGATTCCTTGGGGATACTGAGGGCTCCGTGGCCGAGAGCATCGGCGGGTATGGCGGGCAGATAGGCATGCGTTGAATGCATAACATTTTTATCTGATCGGAAGGAAACGTGCACACACGCCGGCGAAATGCGAACGACCGGGCGAAACGACAGCCGAACGAAACCTGGAAGTGAAAATTCAACGATACAACGAGGGGGACGTTCGTAAGGGGATCGAAGGGGGAGGAGGGAAAAGATTCGGATTCGCGCAGTTTTTGAAACTGAGCAGGTGTTGATCGTTGGATTCACATTCCGTGTGAAATTTGTGAGAGACAGTTTGAGTGTTGGATAAAAGGTTTGGGGATTAGCAAATTTGGGGATTCCAATTATTTCGATTCGATTTGGATTGGTTAGAATATTTTCAAGTTAAATATGGTTTGATGTTATTGGATAATTTTGGGAAAGTAATCATTCGATATTGAATTGGGAGGAAATGAAAGGAGATAAATCTTTTACTTTTTAAAATTATCTTTAAGAGTAATATTCTTAATTTTAATGCGTTTAATATGATATATGGGATAATAATAAGGGATAGACACGTACGTGTTCAATAAACTATAATGATCGGGTTTCTCGACTCGACAAAATGAATTTCATTTCTGACTGTCTGAAATCAATTATAATTAACCGGGAACAATAAAATTTATTTGCCATCTCAAATTTATCTTATCCGCGATCCTTTATTACCATCGCCTCGAACAGATCGAATCTCTAATTACTTTCATTATCTGGTAATTGATACGAGAAATATAACAGGTTGTAATTAAAACTCGTATCTTATACGAGCAATTTTCACTTTTACGTAGCCATTCCTATTTTACCGATCGGTTAAACGTACCGTAGGAACGAAGAAAAAAAATCTGGCTGGCCATTCAACCGTGTTCGATGTAAAACGTCATCGACGACGCAATTGAGTTTTATCGATTCGCTTTCCTCCTCGACGATTGTTAAACGGCAGCCGCCCTGTGATTCAACTCTCGAGAGTTGAACTCTTTCCGCGGCGCGGTAAAATTCAAAGCGTCACGCTCCAACGAGAAAAGTCGCAACAGTGAATTTTCACTTGGAATCGGCCGACTTTCACTCGGGAGCACTTTCATTGTGCTCCAGAAAAGGGAAAAATTAGAATGATTACTTTTTTTTTTTTTTTTTTGCAAAACTATAATAGATATATTATAGTTTCAAGTGTCACCTTTGCCAAATTTTATTTTAATTATAATGCTTCGGAGAAAAGAGAAATTATTGTTCTCTTTTTGCAAAGAAATACAAATAAAACGGATATAATGTATCACATAAAATGTACTTCTACCAAAATCATCGTGTAAATTTTATTTTTACCGAATATTACAATTCTTCGAGAGAAAAAAGAGAAAATTAGAATTATTGTTTTTTTGCCAAATTTTATGATGAAAATTTTATTTTTATGCCGCAGAATTGTATTAAATTCGCGAGAACGCAATTTCTATTTTTATCTTATCGTATCTTTGGATCTCAAAGGGTTGGTATTCCGTTTCGAACGAAATATTACCTCGCGATAATTTCTTTTCTACGAGGGGTGGGGATGTTCTGTCTACATCTGTTTGCGCTCGTTGGATCGCGGATCGAAGATGAAACGGTCGAGCAGCGATGCTGTCAGGTACGATCATACGGGCGAGTAGAGAGTTAATAAAGATGTTATTGAAGATTCGTGAATGATATAGTCGGTTGGAATTCCGTTGCAACTTCGCGATGATAATCTAATCCGATGGGAATCGAAAGGAATGGCCGATTTTATCCGACTCGTGGAATTTTTTTTCGATAATAATAATAATAATAATAATAATAATAATAATAATAATAATGATCTTTTTTTCTCAGAACAGAACAGTGGAATATTTTTCGAAATTCTATTCCGTAAAAAATTATTCCCAGCGTACGTCCAATTGTTAATTAAGTGGATCATCGCTTTCCTAATGCTTGGTGTTTTCCCAGCATTTCATTCTCGCGTTACAACATTGCGCCGATTATCAAACAAGATAAAATTTGAGAATTGTTCAACTAGAGGGAATAGTATTGAAAATTATAGAATCGTAATTTTATACGAGAGATATTATGCATCGATTTATTTTCTTCCTTAATCGAATCTTAAATCAATTTGACGTTTCGATCTTTTTTTAATAAATTATTCGATTAATTTATCTCGTGAAATCTCTTTTAATCGATCGATGATTCATCCCAAAAGATATTGATTCAATTGATCGGAATAATATTAAATTGATTAGAAGTTGAATGAATAGGAGCAAGAAAAAGAAAATAAATGTAAATTAATCATCGTATTCTTCGTGGAAATTAATTTATTATGTAAATTTAACGCCAACATTTAAGCATTAAGAAATTAAATTAGAAGGAAGGTTAGAGTGGCCACAAATCATTGTTAATACTCGTTTTCTCTATAAATCAATTTTTTTTTTCTACGCCCACTTTCCACACCGTAGAAGATTTAGTAGAATAACTTTAATATGCGGAATATGTTGCTGCAGAGAGCATGGTTGCTGCAACGAGCATTGTACGTTTATTCTACATTACAATACATTGTTGGTCTACAACACGGAAATCAAAAAGTGAATGAATAGAAATGCGGAAATACAGCGACAATGAAATACGCGTTTTGATCAAAATTTATGATATTTATTGATAATGTTCATATATCGATCTATTCAAAGATAAATTTATACTTTACAATTATATTTGTTTTTTTGGTAATTCTGTAATAATAAAATTTAAAAAATTTTAAAAAATTGTTGGAATCCTTTTGTCCTCTATTTAGAATTTTATCTTGTCAAATAAACATAAAAATTTTGGATACTAATTTTCTTAATTGCACGAGAGGACTTTAATTTTTAAATTATTCAATAAAAAATATTAATTAATAAATTAATAAAGGGGAAAAAATTACGCATTAAATTTAAAATTTAATCATATTAATATTAATAATAAAAAATAAGTAACAATTTCCTATCTCTCCACAATAATAAAATTTAAAACTTAATTTTTAAAAATTCTTCGACACAAATCCAAAAAAAAAAAATTGTAAAAATTTCATTTCCCCATTATATATACATTATAACTTATACATACGTATATAAACCGTACGCGTACTTCTCTATAAAGTAAAATTCCGTCCTTTGCCACAAAAATATTATTCGTTTATATACAAACCATGTATATAAATTTGAAAGACGAACGAGCATACGAAACGATACGAAATATTTACAATTCGATTATTCTCCGACAAACCTTCTCCTCGAACGGACTCGAATAACTCCAGTCCCGGTTAACAAGCGGTGAACTCGATTATTACTAATCAAAAGGAAGCTCTCCCTCGAAGAGGAGATTCGACTTTTAACCGTGGATCGAGGAAGACCGCTCGATCGATAAACGTACCCTTGGGTACCGTAAAAACGGCCGTTGCACCGTTAAAGGAGGCGAGGGGAGGTTAAATCGCTGTGTGTGTGTGTGTGTGTGTGTGTGTGTGTGGGACATCGAGCGCAACGTCGCTAACGACCCGATAAAGCCACGTTGATGAAGACCGCGGCCGTCGATCGTCGACGTGTAATGAAGCGTAATTGAGCCACGGCAAACGTAGACGTAGAACCGCGTTTGGGTCAACCGTGGCCGATATTGGCCGATATACGTCCGGATTCCGTGAGAACGAGGGTATATATAAATTTGAAACGAGAGAAGAGGGAGAGGAGATCGGAGAGTAGCCATTGTTTTCCTTAATTCGAGTCGAAGATGACGAAAATTGTTTACGGGGGAGAATTAAAAATTAAATTAGAAGTATTTACAAGGAGACAAGGAGGAAAATAATAATGATAATTGAAAATGGAACGTGATTTTGGACAAAAGGTTATCGAATCGTATAGAATAATCTCTGATTTTCGATTGTGAAGTTAAGAAGCAGGATTAAATATTCTTAAAAAGAAATATATGCAATTTCTTTAACGAAACATTGGCGACGAGAAATGTAGGGAAAGAGGGAGATCAAAGAGAGAATATATTAAATAAAATATTGTGGTAAATTTCTAAGTAAAACGGAAAGTCAACAAAGATTAATGGAAACCTGAACAGGTTAATCTGATAATACACGATGCTGTAATTTTGTAAAGAAGAAGTGTTATTTCATTTGTAAAAATAAAAAAAGAAGTATTTGAAAAATTCCATATAAAAAAGAAAAAATCGCATCTCTCCTAGTTAAGAAACGTAACGCGGGTCAAATGGATCGGCTACTTGTTAATGTAACAGCGACTTAATCATAATTAAAGGAAAAGTTTCCGGTTATGGGTTTCTTCGTCCTTTCTCTGTCTCTCTCGCGGACACCCCTGTTTAATATACGACGTATATATTCGTCGTTAATTTCTGCGACAGTAACTAATAGGCACGGCCGAGCACTGGCCGTGTACTCTATCGAGCACTCGGCGTGAAATCGTGCGGAAAAATACCGTGTTTCTTCGAGCGAGATTTACCGATAATCTTCGTGAAACGCTGAGAATTTTACATTGAAAAAAAAATATATACATATATATAATCGATTCCTTCATTAAAAAAAAAAACTAACTTGCACTTACACACTGGTTTATTTTATAATAATAACGTGATCGTGGAAATTTAATTTTGATGGGATTAGTCAGCTGTAATTGCTGACTATATAGTCATAGATTAGATGTTAATCAACGTATATTCACGTATATACTGGATCCTTATAGCACGTGTATTTTGTATATCATATTACGTTAACTATTACAAAACATGTGTAATGTAATTGCGTGAAAATTAACTTTAATTTTATATACTCATTCGTGGATCATTGGAAAAATATGCATAAGAATATCTATATAGATATAGATACGTTAAGATGTACATAAATGTACAAGACACTTTCAGAAGATTATACAATTATAAATTGATTTCTGCAAAAATGACTGTAACAATCAAATACCAGCAACGATCGAATAAGAATTCGCAAAGAAACATCAAGAATAAATATTATTGAATACTATTATATCTTAAATTGCAGATTGCAAGAACTAATAAAAGTAACCTTTTATTAAAATATAGATAAATTTTACAGGAGCAAGCAACCATATACAGAAGTCTATAAAGGAGTATCGAGAAAAAAAAAAAAAGGGAAAATGATCAGCAATACTAATCAATCTTCCACGTTTATCCTTAAGAATTTTACGTATCCATTTTAATCGTGGATTTCCATTAGGATTTCACGCACGATGGATGGATACACCGATATCGGATTTCGCGTAATGGGATCTGAGCGCAGAAAGAAAACACGCGTTTCCCAAGATCGAACGGCAGGTAAAAAAAAAAAGAAAAAACGAATGGAGGACGACGGCTACGAAACGACAATGCGAAATTACGCGATCGATCCGGTAAAGGAGAGCCACGAGCAGGCTTATTACGAGAATCGTTGCTCGATAAATCGGTTAGAAAGTGGAACGGTGAGGCCCGGTCCGGCAAGATTTCCACTTTCGTGGAAGCTCGATTGGTGGGGGCCGATTTGAAAAAGGAAAGGTCGACCACTTCTTCAGAGAATTCTAGTCTCTCGAGGAATTTGGACCGCCGCAGCCGCCTGTGGAAATTCGGGACGGCCACGATGGAAATCGCAGAGGGGTGCTACGAGACCTCGTGGAAAATGTCCACGAGTTTCTCCTTTTACGGCTCAATCCTTGAATGAAATTTCCGAACTTCGCGCAAATTCTAAGCCTACTTGCTTAAGATTATAGTTACTGATCAGTTTTTTCTCGTCAGTTTCGTTCGAATAAATTAATTTACTTTAATAGCTAAGGTATTGAAGGATGATGTATCACTAAACGGATAGAAATTCAATTCGTAGCAATATTAAAAATTGGAAAAATTTTGGAATATTTTCTAAAAGATTTGGATATTATATATTTAGAACAATTTTTATATATATGATATCGAGCATTTCAATTTTTTTTAAACCGAAAAAATTTAGATCACTTAGCTATGTCAGTTATCCTTTATTCCAGTGATACATCTTTATTTTACCATTAACATGAGAACAGCAAACATTCTCCACGACACACGGGTTTAAAGCGGCATACTGTACTCAATAAACATGGAATATATATAGAAGTCGTAAACGTAGGCCACGATAGAGTTGCCCTGGCCTCGTGAATAGCGACGCCTCTACTGAAATTATCGTTACTAGTCGGCTACGTCGCGGAATAATTAGCGTGCACGCATACATGAAGAGATGAGTCGTGTCCGTGCACGGTTAAAACGATTATGCGGCAATTAAGGTTAATTGACTCGTTTGTATGTGAGATCCGTGGAATGGTCTGAGTTTATCGGTCCACCAGCTATCCCTACGATAAATTATGTTGAACCCATTTTTAAGCGATTTCCAAGTTAAATGATTAGCGAGCTTTTTGGAAAATTAACGTAGTTTTGAAATACTCTTATAATAAGCACAATGGAATTTTTATGTTGGAAGAAAGAATTGAAAATAATTGGAAAAGATGATCGATTGGTTAATGTAAAATACGTATGTGTGAAGTATGAAATAAAAAGTGTGTTGTTTAAAAACTTTTTGAAAATCTAAAACCTTAATTCAATTATAAATTTTTGATGGAATAATTTTAATAAAAATATCAAAAATTAAATTTAACTTTTCAATTTTCATCAGAAACTATATTTTCGCCATATATTATTATAATATGATGCAATCTCGAAAAACAGAAATAAATTCATTGTAAGTTGAAAAGAGACCATTAATTGTTCAGTTACATTACATATACGAGGGTAAAAATCATACTATAGTTGCAGAGTTATTACTGTTAAATCAAAAATTGCAATGACAAGAAAAAACCGTAACTAATTACATCCTTGACCTGAAGTTGTAAAGAATCGTTTCCCTTTTCTTTCCCCTTGAGTCTACCCTCATCGTATTTCTTGTTTCTCTTGTTGCATCATCTACGCGGGATGAATCGCTTGATAATAGAATTGTAAGGTATTAGATTGGCAAAATTAAGACGCCAAAGAAAGGGATACTTTATCTAAGATTATAATCCTCTGCGTAATTAATGATCTTTTGTATGTGATGAAATATCAGGTATGTATAAAGCAGCAAGTCATTTTATGGATAAACAAGCTTTAATTTTCTCGGACCGTGGATTATAATAATAAATTTTAACGAAACTGAGTCAGAGGTTATGGATTTTGAAGAATAGAAGGATTTTAATATGAATCGTTGAATTTAGTTAATAATTAACCATGAAAATATAGATAGATAATGATTAAAATTCAATTCCTTCCGATTCAATAAAAAGAAAATTTAAACTCAAATCTATCTATTCAATAATATTTTCCAATTTCTTAATCTTGACAAAAAAAAAAATACAAAGAAAATTAAAAATTTACATAATCTTGACAAAACTTTTAAATTTTGAAACTTTAATTAAAATTAGAATAATGATATCTACATAACACGATAATAATAAAGAGAGAGAAAATACGAATCCTAACCTCATCATAAACATAAATATAGTATGCAGTTACACAATAACGCAAAAATCGAAATAACGTGTGCAAAGAGTTTAATAAGTATATCTGCGTGTTCGGTATATGAGACAACAAAATTTCATTGTACAACCAAGTCCCACGCCCAACAAGAACGCCAGGTTGCGTGTAATTGAAAAAGTTAATTGCCAGTTCACCGAGAAGGGACGTAAACTTCGCCCAAGTGCGATATTTAATATTTTCTCGATGGTTGAGCTGAAACGTGCTCGTTCGTAACTTCGAAACATTTGTGCTGCGAGATTTTTGCCTTAGTCATGGTGGAGAAAAGGATATTAACGAATTGCATTGGGTAAAAATATTTAATTGTTTATTAAAGGTGTCTGCAAAAATGTAGAAAACGAACCTGACGGTGTTGTTAAGGAGAAGATTGGTTATGGTATCTTATATTATACGATACGTAAAGAAAAGGTAATGAAACATGTCATATAAGAAGATTAATGAATGAATTTGTGTAAAAAAAAGAAGCAACTTGGCTATTACACCACGTGTTTGAAATTTTTTAAAAAATTTCAAGAATTTGATTGATTCAAAAAATCTAAATTGTGTATATTTTATGCGTAGATAAATTCAATTTCACGAAATATCTATCATGTAACCATGAAAATTTTTGCCTTTCTTTTTACATTTTTACATTTTAAGGTTATGTATAACTTTCAATTACTTTTACATAATTTTTAATAAGATTGAAACAATAGATGATCTTTAATTGATTAGATCTTCAATTGATGATCAAAAATGATTTTCAAAAATGTTAATTTTGCTTCAAATACTTGAATAAATAGTTATGAAATATATTTATGATACTCGATATATACATTATTCACATATTAATAATGGTATTGATTGATATTGAATAATTTCAAACAAAACAATTTATAATTGCAATAATTTTCATGATTCTTTGATAATGAATATATTTGTAACAAAATTCTCGGAAAGAATCTGTAATTTATGTAATCTCTAAAGTTTTCAAAGATATTAATATATATTTTTACAACAAACCTCAATCTTAATTATCCACAGTTGTAACAGCTTCATAAGCAACAAGATATTTAGTGTAATTGTTGATAAAGGAATGGGTAGCACTTAAAAAAAGTTTTTACTTTCTCTCGTTGATTTGGCATCTTCTTGCTCGTAACGAATCGTTGAAAGAATTTCACTTTATTTCACATCGTACGCGAATAAGGTTAAATTAGAAGTCGATTAATCCGGCACGATCGAAAAAAATTAAATTTTCTTAGAAGTGGTGCGTTCAACACGATCCCGAGAGGCTACGATAAACGAACAAAACGATTGTGTAACGTATAAATTATTTAAGAAACTTTATCGCGAGATCACGTAATGGCGGATCATAAATAATACGCGCGAAAATACGGGCGTAGCTATAAAAATTGCGCATGCGCCCGTGCCATGATTGCGCGCGCAATCGGAATCTATTCCTTTTGCCTAATCGCGCATGCTCGTTTATCATTTACTAGTATGCCATATAAAACAAATATGGCTTGTCACGTTCCTTTAACCGCGCGATTCGTTCATCATGAATTCGCTGTCGTTTCTGCGTACAACGTTCGTTCGAATATACTGACCGGTTCGACACGCCGATGCGCATCGAGGATATACGAATCAACGATTTACTTTAATTAATTTCGATCGATCTAGTGAGACGAACGGTTCGCTTATCGTTCAATGGCCTTCGCGTCTTTCCTCATTTTGCTTTGTGTTACGTTTGTTGTGATTGACATTGCGATGTGAGTGGAAAGAACGTAAAATCTTGACTCGTGGTTGAATGATAACATTATCAGTGGTGAATTACAGTATCTTTTAAAGATTTATTTGTCAAATAAGTCTTGTAGTATGTGTGTATGTGTGATTCTTCTCTACGACATTTTTTTCACGTCCAACGGAAAGACTCCATATTGAAAAATTTGAAATCCTCCTGATTCCATATAAATTTCACTTCAATTTCTACAAATTGGTAAGATACATGCTTTTATAATTCAAATGATTTTCTTATAATTCAATGATTAATTTTCAAATAAAAAATCTTTCTAATAATCAATAATATCGATAGTTTTCGAAATTGATATATATATGACACATATATTCGATAATCTTGAATGCATCAATAATTTTCATTGAATTAAAATAAAATCATCATAATTATTCGTCTCCGATCATTTTCGATTTATTAGTTTTTCAATAAGAAATGAATATATCGAAACAAAAAGAACGTAAAATCTTGACTCGTGCGTGTGAATATTTTAAATGTTCTGTCTCGTCCATCAAAAGGCTATTTGTTACGTAATTAAACACTTAATACCTATACTCACGACGATGTATATAAATACTTATTTATTGCGAATTTTATTTTTTCATTCGATATTATTCGAAATTACGTAAATTTAGTAGTGTTCGTCAATCTCGCTTGTAAACAGGATATTTAAGCAACCTATCAAGTGAATTCTCTCCGTTTATAACTAAAAAGGCAACGACTGTGCAGCTATTTTAGGAGTTCTAATTACGAGGACGCGGATGATTACTGTAATCGAGTTTGCGGCGAATTTATTCAGAGGCAGCGGACCTTTTCAGTGAACCTCGAGCCCTTTTTCTTCGTGGACAGGGCATTTAACCGAGGGCGGGACGGGGTAATTTGTCTTTTATGATGAATAGTGGCGAAACGAGGTTCGTACGTTTATGAGGGGCTACCGGTTGAAACTGCAAATGCTGGTGAAATTAGCATCATTTGTTCGGCGAAATTAATGTCGTTCATTCGCCGGCCACTCGTTTACATTCCATTTTATCTTGGAATTAATAGGAATGTTCATTAGTGGTCTACCATTTTTAATCTTTCTCCTCCCTTTTGGATAAGAAATGCCGCGAAACCGCATTCGAATGGCGGATAAACGTAATTTAGCAATTCTCGTATCGTGCAAGAATTTTATAACAGTCGTCAGCGAAGTTTAAAGAAGGGATTGAACGATTTGTAGAGGAATTCCCCCGGAGATGCTATTCTGGTAGATAGATAAGATTCGAAACAAGATAATCGACAATTTTCATCCTTTTGATCGAAGATCTTGTAGGAATCACTCGTTTAATTTCTTAATATAGAGCAAACTAATATTTTAAAAGATGTTAAGAGATATTTTATGCATGTTTCAAGATAAAGGTTAATTCTCTACTTTAATTCAAGAATTTTAATATTTTTATAGTTAGCATTTTAAATTATTAACTGAACATTCGTACATTTTTTTTCCATTTTATCTTTTTTCATATTTTTTTATCAATATCGCTATCAATTTCTTTATCAGTCTATATACCATTCTTTTATTACTAAAAAAAGAAAAATAAATAAAATAAAAATCATTCGCTTCTATCATGAAGAAAATAAATTTTCACTCATTCTAACTATTAACGAAAACAATTCAAGCGATCGTGTTACATAGTTAAACCGTGCACAATTTATATACAATCCAGAGGCATAAATATCTTCCGTTACTCCAAGAAGCGAGGACAATAAGCAACAACTCACTTACCCAATATAGTAACATAGCGCTAGCAAAGTGAACGCTCTAAGGTAACGCTCCCAGCTTGCTCGAATCGAGACAAAAGCCTTGTCAGGACGTTCGAAGGACGAGTAGGTGCCAGGATCGAGGGTATAAATTCAGTTCGGTATCGTGGTGGCGGTGCATAGGCCGCGCAGCCCCGCTTCTATCTCGCCACGACACCCCCTCTCTCTCTCTCTCTCTCTCTCTCTCTCTCTCTCTCTCTCTCNTTTCTTACTCTTTTTTTATCTCTCTCTCTCTCTCTCTCTCACTCTCTCTCTCTCTCCCTCTCCCTCTCCCTCCCTCTCTCTCTCTCTCTCTCCTTCTCCCCCCTTCGGTGTGTGCCGTAGCCCGGGTTGCGTGGCGATAGCCGTGGCATACCAGCCAGATACAGGCCGGTAGACTACAACGCTGCAACTATCAATAAGTTTGTATCTGACAAGAGAGGGAATCGGAAAGGGCCTTACATCAGCGAACCCCATAAAGCCACCCACGGCGAACAATATTTTAGTACGGTAGCAATGCGCGAAACCGGCTCCAACTTCAACCGGACTGCTACGCGATCGACCCAGCCATCCTGCTCTGCCGATCGAGCCACGAGCAATGGCCGGCCACCTTCAATTATCAGATTGAATAGCCGGGCCGAGTTATAACCCAATAAATACGGATTCTCAAATATTTTAGCTGCCTCGGTTTAAACGTGTTTCGTACCCGTGTTCCTGTCCCTTCGCGATGAAAAATTCTGACGCGAAGAAGAAATTAATAATACTACGTTAATATCTATTTTGAGGGATTGATTAGAAGATTGAAAATAATGTCTTCGATCTTCGAAAGTGTTCCGTAAATATATCGAAGCTTTTCATATGACGTGATCGAAATCATCTCACGGTTCCGAATTATTGAAAAATTGATATAGCAATAATAATATATTGGTTGGAAGGATTATATCGAAATTTTTAAAAGAGCGAACGCCTATTCGTTTCGTGAACGTCAATAAAGAATGGGTTGGAAAAAAGATTATAATTCCTTCAACACCTACCTCGAACGACGCGTACGTTCCACGGCGAGTAAATCACCGTTTACGACGTAAAAGTTTGAGAAATGTTTTATACGACAATAAAAACTGTCCGCGATCGGCCAAGACCGCTCTATTAAAACGTCGCTTTAGAAGAAACGGCGGGAAAAACGTGGAATTCCATTAACACCCACTTCGAAACGACAAGTCTGGAGGCTACTAAAATAGTCCAGAGGGGGAAAAAAATTTTCCGCGAACGGCAACAGGCGAGTCCAGATCTTATCTGTCAAAGTTACAGCCGAACGCCCAAGTGCTTCATTCCACGCGATCGAACGAAAACCCACGGAACGGTAGTTTGACAAGGATATCACAATGGCCGCGGCGATTTGTCGGTATACTATCGGCCACTGACACGCCTAAGAGCAGAAAATCACGAAAAGGCGCGAGATCTCGTTGTGTCGCACCAGCTGACTTGTCGCCTGTTGCCTCGTGTGGACACAATTGCCCAAGATAGCGACTCGGTATAGACTCGAAGTGAATCGAAGTATGCCCTCTCGTACGATACCTACGCGTTTGCCTGGCAATGAGTTAGCGGCCATGTCGACCTAACCTCTATCGCGCGTACGTGAGAATAGGTTAGTTTCGTCGCGAAGATAAAGAGGGAGCTCTGGTGGAACATTTGTTAAGTGATCTGGTGTATCACGAATTTGAACGTTCATTGGCTACGAGCTATCCCCACCATTTCTTCAGTACTTGAGAATATTACATGGGATATTGATATATAATATTTTTGCATGATCGATTCAAAGACGAGTACGTAAAAGTAGTAAAACGAATAAAATCTTGATTAATTTTAGAAAGCATTCGTTCAGAAATTGTCAAAAAAAAAATATGTTTCTTAAATCTTTATTCCTCGTCCATTCGCATTTCAAACTGTGCAAAAATGAAAATTTTCAAAGTGAAACGTTAACGTTCCTCCATTCATAAAATCCAAGTAAAACGAATGTTCAAACGCAGTTTCAACAAACAAAAGTGTTCGACAAATACATAAAGAAGAAAAGAACACGAACGAGAACAAACAGCACTCGGAGAAAAGTTGCCCTATTCCCTCTCTGGAAATACCTCATACTGCAAGCGTTGCACAACTCTCTCTCTCTCTCTCTCTCTCTCTCTCTCTCTCTCTCTCTCTCTCTCTCTCTCTTTCATTCGCTCACTCACTCTCCACCTTTAATTAGCTGAAGAGGATTTTTCGAATCGGCTTATACACGGCAATGCAGCCAGGTTGATTGCACGTACAGTGCACATTGATCTCGTCCAAAGTCGACAAATCACGGCTGCATTGTGCGAGATCGAGCTCGAGAACTACCGTCTAACTACCAGATCGTATCCGGAGCTCAGCTTTCGAAGGGACAGAAGGGGGGGGGGGGAGGGGCTTTAGGCCGGTCCCCTTAGGAATGTTCTTAACGAGTGTTCACCACGAGTCGATCTAAGGATCTGCTCCTGGAGACTATCGTGCCGCAATTCGATCGCGGAATCACGAATGGATTAACGTGATTCAATTCGACAAATAGTGGTAGCCTTTACAGAATCGTTAAGCTTGAGGTATTGCAACTAGTGATGGGATCAAACGAATCGTAGGTTCGAACATCGATTCGACAAACGAGATTCGAATTCTTTATCCGAAATTTATAATTAATTTCAGTATAGGATTGATTGGATAGATTCGAACTTATTTGAAATTAATTTTCTTCGTCTCTTCGAAAGTAATTGTAGTTCTCTCTGTGTAGTATCGTAGTTCGTTTTTAGTTTCTATAAAGTTTCTTTTCGTTGGATGGGTGTTGATAAATTTTTCATTGGATTTATAAGCGCGTATTGAATTTATTCCTATTCCTGCAAGTTGCAAAGTCATCATAGATGGATAAAAGGCGAAAGCGATCGATGAAATATATCCTCTACGTTAAGGTCTCTTGTATAATTGGATATTAAAAGGCTTCGTTTTTTTTTTTAGAAAAATATTTGAAAATTAATTTAAATTTTCGTTCATACGATAATGCTATATTTAATCGTCTTGTGAAATATAGTTGTGATAAAAATAAATTCTAAAAATCTAAAAATCCTTCGTTAAGTTAATTAGTAACGCTATCCTAGGAAGGAAATTGAAACCAGCGCTCAACGTTTAAAAAAAAAAAAAAAAAAAAAAAGAGAAAAGAGGAAAAAATCCCCCATCATTCCCTCCTACTCAGACTACAAAATTACGCTTCAAGAAGAACTTCATCCTCAACTTCATGCAAACGAACGACATCGCTTTACAATTTTCAACCTACGCTCAAGAAGAATACACCAAGAAGGGACACGTTGCACAAACTCCTACACATTAGAATCATAATAAGCTAGACATCTAACCTAACCTGTTCAAGATATCCATACCTTCATACCTTTATCGCCATAAAACAAATCTCCATAAATACCGATAAGCCCGAACCGTGCGCGCAAATATAACGTAAAATAATTCTTTTTTTTTTTTTTTTACTTATTCAAAGAAAATAATATCGAAATCCAATCTTGAAATCCTAACCGCCTCGATCTCTCGCGAATATTATTCCTTACCATCAAGAACGAAGTCTAAGTTTATTTCTCCTCGCCCGAACAGACAAGTCACGAACTTGTGTAATCAAAAAAAAAAAAAAAATAATAGAAAAANNAAAAAAAAAAAAAAAAAAAAAAAAAAAAAGAAAAAACGACTGGCTGGACAAATCGTACTTTTCGACGGTATCGTTCCGGTTCAACGGCCAACGAAAGGATCGAAAGGTCGAGAAACTTCATAGCAGTCGTCCACCGCAGTGGAGAGCGTACGTGTGCAGCCACCAACTAACTGGGACCACCGAGGCAAGTTCAGGTTAGGCGATGCGAGATGAGGCGAGGCGAGGTGAGACACGACGCTGTTCAGACTTCAAAGTATCCCCTTGCTTGGACCCCGTGTCCGGTAGTTCGATGAACCCTTACGGTTTCAAGGTCGGGGCGAAACTCATCTGAATACATCGGTCCGCGACGAATCCGAGCGAGAAAAAAAAAAAGAGGAGGAGGAGGAGGGGGGAGAAACGAACAGACAGATTGACTGGCCAAACGATAACGACCCGTTGGAGGATTATGAATGAGAGAGAGTTGTGTGTCTGGTTGTTCTTCTGGTAGGATGAGAAAAAGAAAAAAGAAAAAGAAAAATTCGAGTTTGTTAGCTTGGACGAGAAGGAGGTGTATTAACCATTTCGTTTTCTCTCTCTCTCTCTCTCTCTCTCTCTCTCCTCCCCCCTTCCTGTTTGTTGGACAATAACGTTGATTCCGAATGGCGTTTCTTGCTTACGTCTGGGGATAAAGGAAGAAGAGGAAGCTCGAGGATATGGAATCGTTTTTCTTTCTTTCCCTTTTTCTTTTTTTTTTTTGTTTTTGGTATTAACACGGCGAATTAGGTGGATTTTGTTCGCTTTGTTCCGGCAGTTTTTGCGAAATTACGATATGGAGGAGGTGATAATTCACTTCTTTCACACGTGGAGGGAACGTTTGGTAAAATTGCTTCGGATTGAAATTTAATTCATGGATCGTTACGCTCCCCATTCGATGGAATCGCGAATGTTATCACGTTGAGTGATACAAGAAAACTTTAGATTCTTGATCTGCATAATCGATACAATGAGAAAAAACTTCATCTAGAAACTATTCCATTTCTTGTCTACTTATTCATATTCGAACGTGAAAAAAAAAGAAAAAGAGAATGATCGACAATCGTTCGAACAGTTCCAACTTTCGAGAACAAGATCGTACCGTAAATAAGATCGATCGATTTTCCAAGAATTGATATACGTATACGATTCACAATGGATTTCAGGTCCAGGAAGCCGTATCCGTATCCGGCGCAAAGATAAGTCACGGTGTGGTGGAAAATCTAAAAGAAATCCAGCAACAATAACCATATCGATACCGTATCAGCTGGCCGTACTCGCCAGACCGTGAACGGGTCTTTATATTTTCCACGATCCTGAACGAATTTATTAAGTCGTTTCGTATCCACCGCATACCAGATTACGCCGATTCGAGCAGCAATCGATAATCAATTAAATGGGGTGTCGCAACACGAAGCTATACCATTTCTCGATCGAAAGATCATACACTTTTAACGTTCTAATAATAAACTTTTTTTTATATCTTTCAACTCGAGTGATTTATCCTAGATCTCCAATAATTAATAAGAGGACAGTAGTTGATTTAATTGAACAGATTCCTTTAGATTCCTTTCTTAAAAAGTGTATAAAATCATTTTGTGTCATCTCGAGTTACTCGAGATTGAAAATATTAATTCGAGTAAAAATTCAATTATAACATCTATTAACTAACTTTCCAAAAAAAAAAAGGAAACTATATCAAGTTCCATCCATGAAGACAATATCTTAATTTTTGGTACGCATAACCAATTCAATTGTCGCCTCGAAGCGAGTCGTCGCGAGTAAATAAATATCCCCCTCGAGTAAAAGAGCAAAAGAAAAAAAAGAAAAGAGAGGAAAAAAAAAATTATCGAGCGGTGACAAAAACGCAGGCAGACCACGACGGCGACCAATGCGTCTGTCGATAAATTACACGGTCATAGGTTATCGAGGGGCCAGATTATGCGGATGAACAGCGCCGATAACGAGTCCTTGGCCAAAGGGGGTTTACTCCCCTCCTCCTCCTCCTCCTCCTCCCCCTCGTGGCCAGTCGCACGGAACATCGCCCGAGGGCTTCGAATGCCATTCGACGATTATTATCGCGGCCCGCGTCATGTATCACGTCATAGTACACGGTGATAGCGGCTCGGCCGCGTTCACTCGAACAGAGGAGGATGCTACCTTCCGATATCCGACCCCGGCCTTGTACACCTTTCGTTCTTCGTTCCCCCTCCCCCGGCCAACGACAGCCGGGCCCTATCATATCGGCTTTTATTGCGGTAATAAAAGCGTAGAGGGGAGGGGAGGAAGGCCTCCTCGTTGGAGGAGAAAGCTTCGTAAATTTCGCTTCGAGGTTAAAACTCGTGCGTTAAAACGGATTGATGGATGGATGGATGGATGGATGGTCGTGTTCCTGGGAGGGATTCGATACAGTTGGAAAGGTGGAAAAGTGAGAGTGAGAGGACGACTCCTCCCTTCGATTCGGATGGGTAGTGGAAATCGTGGTGAAAGGTTCATCGGTTCTCCTCTCTTCGAACGGATTAGATAGATTCCCACGATAGGAGGGAAAAAACGCACTGTGGCGAGGGAGATGATTATTCTGAATTTTATTCTATTATTAAGAGAGTTTGGTATATGACATTTAAAATTTTCGTGAATAATACGAATGAAGGATAGTAATTGATAGCTTTGCCGAAGTTATTGGAGTAATTTTTTTGAAATTAATTTCTTATACAGTTGATTACAATTTGGTAGAGTACATTAGTAAAACAACGTGTCGTTTTAAGAAGGAATTCTCGGTAAATTTTTTTTCTTTGAAATAAGTTTCGAGGAATTGGAATATTTTTTTTTTTTTCCTTTTTTTACAAACGTGTCTCATTCGATATTATTCAAGTAATGAATGGAGGAGAAAAAAGTATGCGTGATGGATGATGATGAAATCGTAAGAGGAAGTAGTCTTGATTAATAGGCTTTTATATGAGGAAATTAAATTCACTAATGATTCTCTCGATCTCTTAATCATCGAATTTGATGTAACTCCACCACGATTCGTAGACGAATTGTGAATAAATTCTAAAATTACTTAGCTAGCTTGATATTTATATTAAGATAAATCATCGAGATCGTACAATTATTCCAACAATTATTCCGTGAATCGAAATGAAAAATTGCCAATTTCACGTTTCTGCTTTTTCACAAGCACAATTAAATATCTCTTTAGAATAGAAAATTAACTTAAACATATCAATTTGGTAATTTATGCAATTCGGATAATTATTAGAAATCGATTAATATTGACATTATGAATGAGAAATTTCGAACAGGTCGATGTACCACTTTACCCTTTCACTTTGCCCAAGTTCGTATTCGACCACCGCTTTTGCAAAGTTGAATAGGTAAAGAGAAAACGGTGTCGCTTCATTTACGATCGTCCCAATTGCGGTTTCGGCTGCGAAATCGGTTCCATTTATGGTGCGTTAAGCAGAAGGGCGATTTTTGTTTCTTAACTTGCGGTTACCGATACGCGTTCTGCATTCGTTAAGTTTCCCTTCGCGTTTTGACAGGATCGATAGAGAAAGAGAGAAAGAGAGAGAGCTAAAACTCTTTAAAAATCGTCGAGATAAACAATAAAAGCGAATATAATTGCGTAAGAATAAAGAAATAAGTCACAAGTGTCTTCGTTGAAACGTAAGTTAAATAAAAAAATTTTAAAAAATTTTTTTTGTTTTTTAAATTTTTTAAAATTTTTATTTAATTTTTTTTTAAAATGGGCGAATAATTAATCTAATTAATTCAATAATTACTATAAAATTTATTTAAAAAGTTGGTGAATTTAGTGGAACTAAGTGTCTAAGAAATATTAAATAATTTTTATAAATTAAATAAATTAAGAATCTAAATCATAATGTTAAGGATAAAATTATATTTAATAATAAATGTCTTGTAATTGTGAATACATAAGGAATTAATCTAAATATATTTACAATTATAATGTAAATTATTAATCTAATAAAAATAATAATATTTGATTGATATTTTGATTTAGAAAAAATTTTAAATTCATTATATATAAAATTTAATAAAGATTTAAAAATAAATAAAATTCGAGATTGAATTAATCAAAAAATTCTTGGTAAGATAAAAATTGGTAAAAATATAAATGTTCAATTTAGTGAGATATAATGATTAAATGATGGATCAAATATTTCAAATAAATTTATCATTGTCAATTTCATTTTTTTAAAATATATTTAGATTTTTTTTTTTTTATATTAAAATTAATTAAAAATGAATTTATTAATAAAATAAATAAATAAAAAATAATTAAATATATGAGATAAATAATAAATCAATTTATTGGTAGATCTTTTCACGATACATTTATAAACAAATATATAACAAATCTTTTAATAATATTTTAGCGTAGGAATGATTACGTAAAGAAAGAGAAAAGATGTAAGGTTTCGTTCTCTTTTTACGCGCGTAGAAGATATATATGATCAACAGTTGATTTTCTATTTGATACTTGTGCAAGGTCGCGAAGGAGAATATTATTTGTACAAATAAAATTTCGCAATTGTAATTTGCGCAAGATCGAAAGCGTGGAAGAAGAAGAAAAAGAAAAAGAAAAAGGAAAAAGAGAAATAACAATTGTATGGGTTAGAAGTTCTGTAATTGTATTTTGCAAAATGTTCCGGTAAGTTAATCTTTCGTTACAAGGCCGTTAACTTTTCACGCACGGCCTTCTTCCGTTTGCACAATGTACAATTAGTTACGATTCTCACGTTCGTTTTCGTTCGGATAACAAGGAAGCGATTGCACACGGTATAAAAAGTGTGCTTACTCGAGTGCCCGGTTCGAATCTGACTATCCTAAATCTAATCACGTTGCAAGAAAGCGCAAAAACTGTAATGTCGATGGAAAAAAAATATCACTTCCTCGTTTGTTTTACCACAATCCGAAATTAACGATCGAAATGAACCTTTAAGTATCCAGAGATCTCTAATTTATTCACGGATAATCGCATTTTCCTGGCAAAATGAACGTAGAGTTTCCTCGCAGTAACATGGGTGAACAACAAAAGTGAAACTCGTAGCACATCGTTCCCAGCAATAGCATGCCTAATCAACCACCAGATAACATCTATACCTTCCAACAGATATACTCTTACGTAAGAAATTTTCACTCTGATCCCCACCCCCCTTCCCACCCGTTTACGCAGAAATATATGAATCTTATCGAAATTTCTAAATCTTCTAACGTTAAAAAAAACATTGCATTATAACAGTGAAACAGTCTTCCTTGGTAATTTTTATTTAGTTCCTAAATAAAAATGATGTTAAAAAAAATTCCACACTGATAGATAGTTATAGCAGCAAGCTGCACCATTGCTCACTTATGATATTAAAAAAAAAAATTCTACATCATACAGCCATTCCCAACACACAATCTTTTCATATTTCATATTTATATAGAAGCAGTAAACTACCCACCTACTCTTACATCGATCCGTATAACTCGTACATCATACGCGTCTTCGTTAAACAAAAATATATATATATATATATATGTAACAAAACCGTGTTCGAACTCCGGAACAAACCGCCATCCAAACCCACGTTTCCATCACGATCCGTCCATTCCTCAAATTATATCAACATAATATACACCAAGAATCGCAGTACGGTGTCGCGTTCGACGGCGGTTAACCGGCATACGAGAGATGAATATCTGATATGGGAATCGTTGTCGTGCGAACCCGGACAGGTCGCGTACGTGTACGCGCGACAAAGCCGCATACGAAACGAAACAGCATGCGGCGCATTGTAGTCCGATGCAAATCGCGAAACAACGAGGGAGCGGGTCCGTACAGCGCGGGCAAATAGGAAATGGAACTTTCTTGTTCTCAAGCGTGCCTCGGCCGTTTTCCGTGATTGCACAAAGATAAGTATACGAAGAACGTACGTAGGGGAATTAAAGTCTACACTGACGGACCGTAGTTTGTCTGGAAATCCGTCAATACGTTGAACGAATAATGGATCGTATAATGTGTATAAATAGTGCCGTGGGTTTAGAGAGTAAACAGTGACGCTTTGTGTATAAGTTTGAAGCAAACGAAAGTAGAGGAGTATCGTGTTTCATCGAGATACGTACTGTTTCGCTGCTAGAAAAAAGTGGGGGACACAGGGGCAAGAGGGGTCCTTCGCTAGGAATCGCCTATCCTCCACTTCAAACGCTTTGTTGACAATCTTAATACTACGCGTTACATAATAGTAGACCTATAATTCCGAATATTGAAAGTCGTAAAAGTTATTTTTATTTATGAAGTTATGAATATCTTCGAAACTATTAATTATAATATTAATATATCTATAGTATGTCTAGCTTATTCGTATATACAATTATTATTTAAGTTATTATTATTATATTAATATATTATAAGATGTAAAAGAATTTTTATTTCTATTATATCGATACATTAGAATTCTTTGGATTCTATGTCTATGCTAATGCTAGTATATGTGACAAAACCACGATAGAAAGAAAAATGCGTGTGAAAATAGATGTTTTCTTTCAAATTGACCAATTGATCCGCGTTCCTTTCGCGATTCGGAAAGGAGCGTTATTATTTCTGATTTGAAGAAAAAGATAACGCATCGAAGAATTTTTCTCGATAATCCTAGTATCGAGCCACTTTTTAAAGGAGATACGTGTTTCTATCTGGTAACTTGATGCCACAATGGTTAATTTAGGATTAGTAGAGGGGGAAAAAGTAACTAGAATAGAGCGATTGCATCTACAGAAACTCGTATATTAACATACTATACCAATTCCAGTGATTTTATAAATTTGATTCAAAATTTTTGTTTTCTCTCGTTTTTTGATTTATCCACTGCAACTCATTCGAATAAATATCGATTTAGCGTGTGTGCTTTCACTTGCACACGCTAAACGTCGTGATTTTTACGATCCTTACGTACGTTGTAACACAATAAATTCAATGCCAACGACGTGTCATGACGTTTAGTGTCGTAAAAGTCAGAATTTATCGTTGCGTTTAGAGATCATTAAGATGCTAAAGACGCATTATACGATCGTATTATAGATGCATTAGAATCGATCACTGTCGGCAAGGAAAATTCTTTCGACGTCCGATCTTGAATACAATATCAAATTCTTCTTCAATTTTGTATAAAAAAAATTGTTGGTTATCGTTTCGTGGTTATCATCCACGATACTCGTTCGAAATTTCATCGATCACGAGTTCCACGACACTGACGACAAGACTCTGTCAAGAATTTCAGTTAACCGCGTATCGCTGATTAATAACTGGATCCTTAGCAATAGAAAAATAAAAATCGTCGCGAAGTTGCACGGCATTGCACGGCAAGACAGCACGCGTTCATAACGCTTGGCGACAATGAAATATCGCCGAGAATGCTAGGAATACGGGAGAGGATTCTAACTTTCGCGTGGAGGAAGGAGTTGCAAAAGTTCCTTCCACGAGAAAAAAGCCACGCAATCGTACGCTCGTACATGGCTATACAATGTTGCTCATAAGTATCCTCGAGACTCTGATTCATTCGTATCAAGTCGTGGAGCACGAAGTGTATATAATTCGCGCGGGGAAAAGAGAATTTTAACTTGCCATTGAATCTCTTTTTTATTCGATATATTATCTTGTAGAGAGAATTTTGGAATTTTTCAAATAATTATTGAAGTGGAAACAATTCGTATGAGAATATTAATTTAAATTATAAAAGTTGAATTATTGAACATCAAGGAAGGGATCATCAATTACGATCAATTGCAATGGTGTAGCAATAATTGATCATATATCGCTTGAATGAACAATCCCACTTGCCGATTATATACGTTTCCAATCAAATTAATCTCAACAATGATGATCTGCATAAAGTCTCTTATAAATTCCTTCAAGCCACGAAATCGTAAGTTCGAACGTTGGAAATTTATTTTAACACGTTTTATAATTTATACAGCAGCCGTTTTCATACAAAGATATTTATAATTAAATTACAAAAATGGGGAAGATAGGAGGATACTTTTGACGGGTAGTGTACACGCGTTCCATGCGAACAAAGTTGCCCGGACGAGTAAGCCTGGCTTATGCGTTTTTGCAATTGCGATTATGTTGCAACTCGAGATTCGTATGAACCTGTCCTGCGCGTTGCCGCGAGGCGGTTAACGATTAACGATAACACGAGTTCTACAATGTTAAATTTAGTGTAAACGTTATACTATTTTTTTTTCTTTTTTCCCAAAAAAACCTCGAGACTCGGTGGCTCAATTACTCGTATCGAGAAATCTTCGGCTCGATCCTTAACGAGGATAATATCGGTGGATAGGTTATGTTCGAAAATGGTTGCTTCGACTCTGAGAGTTTAAGACTGAGTTGATTCTGTGGAAAATAATATCGATATTGATTTATGAAACGTGTGCTTTAATTAAGAAAAATTAAGAAATGATTGATTGATACAGGATTAAAAATTTTTCAAAATTCCACGATAATTCTCTCTGTAGTACAAGATTATACGTGAACCGAGCTTGTAAGTTTTAAGAATTTTAATGAAAAATTTAATGTATATAAAAATAATTTCTGATGAAAGAATTTTTCATTTGGGAAAAATTAAGAAAGATCCGATATATTTTAATAAATAACAATAAAAAAAAACAAAGATTCCCAATTGATTGAAATTATTGTTTTTCTTTCTTTCTGCACGTTTCTATCGACTGTTCTATTACGATATCGTTTTCTAAATAAATGGATCATGTGTCGTCATTAATATCATTAGATTTTTTCGACTTTTCTCTCGTCACTTTTAGAACTTCGTTGTTATTCCAAGCTGTTGTTCTAGAAAATGATAAACGAGAAGGCGCGGAAACAGCTCTGTCATTTCTATTTTACGTAACCTGTTCCACGAACGTGACGTTATCTGTCACGAAAAATTGGGCCAAATACGTTGCTTCGAAACTACTGACACGATGTCCAGCAAGTTGAAAGACATCTGTCTGATCTACGTCTGTCCAAATATATAAAAAAAAATCTTGAAAATTACAAACTTTGTTCGAATATTTTTTTTTTTGGCAAAACGTATAGAATAATTTTGAGGTTAATTTTAATTCCATTGTACTTGTTACTTCACTTCATTGTTGAATTAATTTACGAAAAATACGTGAATTCTCAAGAGGTAAAAATTAAAAAATTATTATTCTGTAAAATAAGACAATACCTCCAGCTAGGAAACTACGCTGTACGATTATAATATCCTCGTGTTCTAAATGTGACACAGTGACTTACTTACTTTCTCCTGTTTTACATCGTATCAAAACCAATTTGTAGTCGAATGGAGTACTATGAATACGAAAAAAAAAAAAAAGAAACGGTTCACTGATCGAACTTACATGCGTAACTATCGTTAGATTTCTCTGGAACGAAGTTTATAGTATGAAAAACGTGTGGAGATTTGAACGGAAACGTTTATTTTGGACGAGTTAAACGAGAGATTTGATCAGTCAGAAAAATTCTATAGTTACAGTACTGTGAGGAAATATCTGAGTATTATATCAGAAACTTTTCTTTGGACAATGGATTCTATTTGTTACGTAAATTGTTGATGGTGATTTGATAAAGAATAGATTGGCTATTTTAAAAAAAGAATTGGGGAAATATTTTTAAAATTGGAGGAACGTAAACGTTTATTCTACCATTTGGAAAGATGGCACAAAACCAGATAATTTAAAGATGAAAGCGATATCCAAGAGTTATAAACGTCTTGTAGCTGCAGAAATTCAAATTAACCGTGAAACGTTATTAGCTGTGAGCGTCATAAAACGTAGATTAGCAACTTCTGGATGGCATAGTCGAGTTTCAGAAAATATTCATCGAGTCGTAAAGTAAAAGTAATAATACTACGAAGAGACTTAAAAATATTTACAGATAAAAAAGTGGATCGATTATTTATTTCAATTCTTTTCATAGAACTTTTGTTTTGCAAATATTTGAAATATTGCTTCGGTCAGAACTTAGAATTATTATTAGTGTTATAAAGTATTATAATTTTCTTAAAAATTATTAAATCTGATCGTCTACTGTACCAGTTTTCGATTGATTATTTAAATATTCCTCATTTACTCCACATACCTCGTTATCTTTACTATTACTCTGTCAAAAGTTCCTTCTTATTTCAGTAAGTTCACACCTCCACAAGAATCTTAATAATCTCGTCACGAAGCGCGCAAGTATTCATTTTTTGTTTCCAACGATCCGCGTAATGGTCATCGATCAATCGATACGACATCCGATTAATTAATTCATCAAACTTATACTATCGTCCATTAAAACGGAATATAAATCGTCGGTCAAAAACTCGGTGACATGGCTCATGCGTGCGCGCCAGTAAACATGCCACTCTTTCCTCGGAAAACGTCAAACTAACGGCTTAATAAAATTATCGGGCGCACGACGCCAAGAGATCTCTCCTCGAGCTGAGCTGTCTCGTATTTAATTGCCGGTTTTATGGTTCTGTGTGTGTCGATGCAAGTTAAAGCTGTTGGATCGCGCGAAAGTGATTCGCCCACGTTCGAAACGTAATCGGTAACGTGAGTCGCAACGCGCCGTTTTCGAGCTGTTTCCATAAGAAACGAGCGAGGATATCTCTCAAGATAATGGGCTACGGGTAAAAGTGCGTGGAAAGAAAGAGATAACATTTTTTTCGAGAAATTCAAGTTTGAAAACTCGATGAATATTTAAATAATATCCTTAATATTAACATAATAAACGATAGTAAGTTATTCTACGAAAAATAAGACGAATATACGTGGAATAAAAAGTTTTCTCGTTTCGTTCAATAGTTTTCGAGAAATTTGAATTTAAAAATTTATTGCGCGCGGATCAGTCGGGTTCAATCGGAAAAAGTCGGGCAGGCTCGGTTACGAAAACTGCCGAACTCGGCCGACTTTTTCCGATTCGAATCTAATCTTACTTCCCTTGCTTGTACTTGCAAGTACTTTTTTTAACTTCTCGAAAACAAAGAATACGAGCAACAAGATTATACTCCACGTTTTCTTTTTCTATTTATTTTTATTGCATAACGAAGAATAAACGTATTCTATATCCCCTTTTTTTTTATACAACGTATTATCTATTCTTGGACATCCTGTACAGAGGAAACCAGTTAGGAAGTAAGCAGGGAACGGATATCGCTACGATCCGTACCAAGATGATCGATGGTCGAGGCAACGGGAAATCCAGTTAGAGTTCACGAGAATCCCAGTAATGGAGTGGATAGATACGGTGAAATTACGACCTTGAGTGTTGCACACGCGTCTCGTATTGCCCGGAAACTTAATTCGCGGCCGATGGGATCGATATGGATGGGGGTAGGGATGAAGAAGGGTTGTAGGAGGGAGGATCCTGTCGTGGATCCTCCGCGGCATACTATAAATCCGTGGATCGCGTGTAATATGAGCGCGTGTATTCGGTTTCGCGCATAATTCTAACTAACGGCGCTAAATTGTCGCTGTAAGCGATATCGTGTTCGGCGTAAACTGCTTCATTCACGAAACCAACACTTCGGTCCGAACGGCCGATCGATCGATCGATCGATCGATCGATCGATCGAAGCCCGTCGAGCCCCCGGCTTCTTCTTCTTCTTCTTCTCTGCTACTCTGGGGACAGGTTAGGAGAGGGGAGTAGGGATGAAGATGTGGGTGGGTTTATTGAGCGCTGGCAAATATTTGTAGAGATGCTGGTAATGATTAGGGGATAAGGTGTTGGTGAGTTATGGGCGGTGCGGGAAGAAGGAATTGAAACTTAGTGAAGAAGGGAATACCGGGAAAGTGTAATGTCCCGTGTAATGATATGTATTTGTTTGCTTGTGGGATTATTAGGACTTGTGTGGTTGTAATGCGAGTAATTGGCAGGGTTTTAACAGAATTTACGATGCTATTGGAAAATATGGATATTTTGTTAATCTCTTAGAAGAGACGCTGACAAGCAAGGATATACGTTCTATACGTTGTTGTACTTGTAACAAATGTCTATCGTGTTATACGAAACGATTTCAAGGATAAGTTAAAGTTATTGCCGGTGTTGAATGGTTATTACTTTCACATTTGATTTTCAAAAGAAAAGTAGCCAATATACGATTTGACAAGTCTCGAGGAGACTCGTACAATCGCCTACTAAATACTCTCAATACATTTCGCGTTTTTCATTTCCTTTTTTTTTTTTTTTTTTTTTTTTTTTTCATTGCCCCTAACGCCATAATATTATTATTACAACTCGATTACAATCTCGAGTATTTAAATAAAAACAGATAACTTCAAATAACCACGATATAGAATAATTTTCCTATAATTAACCCTTTTCCTATAATTTCAAACTTTTCCACTTCTTCTCTTAAAACGCAACATTTTACATCGTATCATTACTCGAAGCAACCCCGGCCGACCAATTAATTTCAACCGTCGACCCCCTCGTCGAGCATCGATATCCTACCGAGGATAGAAGAGAACGAGAAGAGAAACCTTGAAAACTCTTGTGCCATCCTCGTCCCCCTCGACTAATACCCTCAGCACCTACGGAGACAATTACCGTGCGCCATATACGTTCATCCGGGGAGTTCATCTCGCGGATACCGGGAGCGAGGGAAAGAGAGATTAAGAGGAGAGGTCTCGAGGAGTCCCTTCTTCTTTTCCAAGAGAGGAATCTCTCTCTCTCTCTCTCTCTCTGGGGAGGCCCAAGTATCCGGCAACACGAACGGGACTACCATACCCGGCCAACAAACCGCGTACACACAACAGGCCACGTACAACGTTTCCTGTTAGCTGTTATTCTTGCCCGAGCGTGGCTCCTTCTCTACACGTCGCCGTTCTATCTCCCGACAATTTGCTTGCAACCCGACAGATTTATGCGAATCCCTTATGGAACACCAAGGGTACTGTTACTCTCCTCCTCGCCGAAGAATGGAAAACGCTTTCCAGGGCGCTACGTCTCCCTCCTCCCTTCGATGATTTGCGCAATTTTCGAGTATATATTTATATATATTAAGTTATATTTTATATTATTATTATTATTATATTTTATATTATTATATATATTAAGTTATATATTTTTATATATTAAGTTTATATTTGTGTACATACATACAATTATTTGTGTGTCGAATATGATACAGGGAAGGTATAGAGTAGGAGAATTTAATGAAGAGAAGATGGTGGTAAAAAGGAATTGTTGTTTAACGGCGCAATTTATCGACGGAAGCGAGGCTGATCCTGCTAGGGGAATCCTAGTGGAAAATGTTCGGATATTAAGATCGCAAGATGGACGAAACGTCGCTTTTATCGAGCACGATCCAAGAGCGTTGGTTTCTTGTGTATTTATTATGCATTAGACGTTAATCGTGTGGAGCATTACGTCGGAAGAGTAGTATTTAAGAGTAATCTGTGTATAGGATCGTTGTTTAAATCGTGTTGAATTATCTTATTTTGTGTGGTTGGAGAAGCTTAAAGATCCATCCACTACTAAATTATTTACAAATGTCGTCGAATTATGCACGCGGACAATGTACAAGGTAATATCCACACGTGAAATCCGTATTCAGTTAAAATAGTTATTATTATAGCTTTATGATATATGTATATTTGATCTCTCATTATTTGCAGATCGTTCGGGGATCGATAAACAAAAATCATTTCTCATATTATATACATTTTCAAAGGCGTCTGTACAGTTGTGTTGTTCACAAACATGCACGTGGAACAAATTCTGTATGCCCTCGGATAATAGAAAGATACAAGTCTTGAATTAATTTAACAAATACAAATTAACACCATATAATCCATATAACAACTATTTTTCGACTCTTAAAGAACATTAATTCTAAGCTTATCAAAGAATCATATCATTATATATATATATATATATATATTATAATACGACTTGCACCAACGCCATTCTTAACGAGAATTAATCTATTCTTTCTGTACCACAATAGATCACAATTTGTGTAGTCTGCTCTCTTCATAGTATACATAATATCGATATTTTTTATTTCTAGTAACATTGTTAACTGTTTACAGATAATGGCTGTTAGTGTGAACCGGTATTAAAAAATTCATTAGAAATTACGATCGGTAAGCGACCTATTATAATAATTTACGTTCGTCCGTGTAACGATGAGGAGATTCGCATGAGATGGCAGAAGAGGGTGGAGTGGCTTATCACGCGGTTATCGGGTATTATGAAGGATTATACGATGAAATTAGTACGGGAAAATCGTTGCTATCCTAGATCTATGGCCGAGAAACATGCTCCAAGCGTACGGTAAATCGAGTGTTTCCATCGAGTTCATGGACGAGATCCGGCTGTTTTCTTGGGCGTTAGATAAGTATATTACGTTAATAGCGATAATTTCGTAGAAATGTTCTATGCTATGAAAGTCGAGCAACTCTATTGGACGACACTCGAAGTTGGTTTGAATTGCTTCAAACGTTGCGTAGTTTTAGGTTAGGAATGCTATAAAAGAGGTTAAGAAAACTAACTAGCGATGAAACTTCGTTATCGATAATCCAAATCGTTTTAAGTTAGGTTAGATTATTTTTTTCAGGTTAAATTTAGCGATTCATCAATCAGAAACATTATTTTATTCGAATCGATAATGTGCGCATAAAAAAACCAACAAAACTAACAAAATAAAATTCCCTTGATTGTAACTAATAAAGAATCCTTCATAAGGAGAAAAAAAAACTACGAAATGTTTTATGCTATGAAAGTCGAGCAACTCTATTGGACGACATTCGACGAAATTAGTTTGAGTAATTGCTTCAAATGTTGCGTAGTTTTAGGTTAGGAACGCTATAAAAGAGATTAAAGATTAGAAAATTTTTATTGGCATCATGAAATAAACATTATCGTTACATTCGAATCGACAATGTGCGCAGACAACCAACAAATAAAAAAACTAACCAACAAAACTAACAAAATAAAATTCCCTCGATTGTAACTAATAAAGAATCCTTCATAAGGAGAGAGAGAGAAAAAAAAAAAAAAAGACTCGACGTCATAAATGACATAAAAAGAAAATATATAGACGCGAATGTTGTCGAGCACGAACAAGTCTGTCAAGACTGTTTACGTCCCTAGCGTAAAACAATGTTCCGTTGCTTGGCGGTAAATCGGTAATGCCGGCAAATTTTCGCGGCGAAAACGCTTTGGCTGTCATTGCGTTACGAACGGCGCCATCGTCCATCGTAATGTAACGGGCGGGATGGCTTGGATGGACCAAGTGCAAGCCTCGTTCCCACTTCTGGTCACGACTTTCCCAACATTAGCTTCGATTCGGAATTCACGCGGCGGCGGTGGTCCCGGAGGGGGGGATGGGGCGCCAGAGTGAATTGGCGCGTAGCCAGTTGCGATAATGACACGGAAATTTGTGTAATAATTGTCGTGTCTCTACGGGAAAATTGACGTTTTCCATGGATTTAAATACAATCAACGCTCTGGAAAGATTCTTTTAAAGTGTATATGTCCGAGTGTATTTCTATTTTATTCGAATGATATATTTATTTAATTATATTCAAACTTAATTTTTTAAATGGAGACTTTTTCTTTTTAAGCAGGGACGTTCGTGAATAATTTATGAATGTAATATTTTTGAAATATTGAAGCGTTGGATAAAATGGTATAATATTTCTTCATAATTTCGATTCGATCTTTCTTCATAATTCGATATAAAGTATCATCTAACGATACAGATTTGGAATCCGTTTCTTCCTTCTTTTTCCATTTCACTTACAAACACATACAAGCACACACACACATATACACTCTTTTAGCAGCACAAACACATATCCATTTACCGTTATTACCCAACGAGACTCTAATAATAAAACAGGGGCATAATTAGACGATGCAACGTTCCTCTCGAGACAATAGAGGCCGCAATTGGAGCAATGATAACGACATCATTTCCTTCCACGAACCTGTGCGTCGTGCGTCGTTTCAACCTTTACGCGGAAGTTGCGTAAATCGTTGGCCGATTCGCACGAGTCATCAGCGAGCGGGAGAGGAAGAGGGTGCCCTCCTCTGCCCGACGAAACAAAAGAGGGTGGCCGGGCCCCCCTCGTCTTGAGAAATGTGAAAGTTGAACGCCGCGACCTGGGCGTGACCTGCGCGTCTCGCGCGCAATTTCCAACGTGTCGGGTTTCACATTTGTCAGAAATTATGAATAAAAGGGAAATTTAGCGTGAATCCGCTCCCGCCTCACCACTCGATTACTCGTTTCCTGCGTTGCGATTATGCGGTTATGAATGGCCAAAGTCATAGAGATGAGTAATGATCGAGATATTACCGAAAGGATGTTCTAAACACGGGCTAAATAGGGGATTACGAAGACGAGGGAATTAATGGGTGAATGAGACGAGAGGATAAAGGGAACAGGATGTGGCAACGATATTTTTTTTTATGGAAGATATAACAGCATTTTTATTAACTGTTTATTGTGTCCACTTCTCGTTATAAAATCTTATCGCTATTTTATTTATAATAAAAATGACCATTCTACGAAATAGACAATTCTACATCCAATAGATACGTCCAATTGAGATCAGGATAAAAGTAATTACAAGAGTGATCTTCTAAATCTAATGGGATGAAAAAGGAAAATAAAACTTTTCCAAAAGAAGGAAAAAACAAATTTATCCATTAGAAAAGAGGCTAAGCTAAAAAGTGATTCAATAAATTAGAAATGCCGAGCCGTATCTCGTTCCTCTTCCTTGGCGCCCTCTAGGCTCTCCAGTTCACCTCTCGAGCATGCGCAGTGTTACATATACCCCGTGCCTACTCGAACAACGTAACGAAGGGGCCTACAGCCTGTATATACAAATAAGCGTCGCGTCTTCCGTGCACACTTGGCAGGCGACGTTATTTATCACCAGGAAGCATAGAACTCTGATTAACGAAGGTCAACGCCGGTATATATAGTCTCTCTCTTTCTTTCTCTCTCTCTCGAAGAAGGGGTTTTAGAAAATTCCCCCCTCCCTTCGGTCACGTACACATGTCCACGGATAGCGGTCTGCACGCGACGAATTCGAATGGATTCCGTGACAGCGTCGTCGCTGCAACTCGTTCGATAATTGAGTCAATCGGTTCGGATGGAGAGCCAACGCCGTTAAATTTTACGGGGATCAATAAAGATCGGCCGTACGGTGCTTCTAATCGAAACCTCGATTCGCTCTCCGACTCTGGAAAATTAATGCTAATACCGCTTGCGTTCGCCTTACCTATGCGTGGTGAATAAAATTCCTCGAATCCGTGACTTGAAAATTAAAATATATATTTTTATATCTCTTTTCCCCTCTTTTTCTTTTTCTTGCGAATTATCTCGAAATCGTATTAAATATTAATACAAAAAAAGAGAGAGAGAGAGAGAGACGAAGTTATTTTCGAAACGATAATAAATCGATTGGCGGCGTACAATGTCAACAACCTTTGAGAAACGCACGATCCCACCCAAAAACGTGGAACACCGATGCATCGATACAACATGCGTCTCTCCCTCCCCCTGCCCTGTCAGGAGCAAAAAACTTGCAAGCAGAAGTACCATTTCTGGCAAAAGGGTCTTTGGAGGGAAGAGGGAGGGGGGAGAGAGGAACATTCGAAAAACGCGACGTGTAGAGAGGCTGGAAACCACGGACGGCCATTAAACGAATCCGCTTATACAGCCTCCTTTGATCGACCGCTTCGTGTACCTATGCGAGCTACCAATAGGACGCTGACGTAACTCGGCGTCGCAATCTCGGCTGCCGATCAACCTGGGGACGGACTCCTCGACTCTGCCCTCTTCCGCCGTCACGGAAGGGGGTTTCCTGGGTAAACAGATTTTCTTCCCTCCCCGACGTCCACGTGGACACGAGGGGAACAGGAGTTGGATAGATGGATAGATAGATAGAGATACGAGAGGAGGGGGAGAAAGAGAAACGGTTCGAGGAAGCCAAGATTCTCCCCACCTTCCCCTGCTGCTCGTGATACCGTTACCTCCTCGGGGTCTCCCCGGGACCCAGACGTGTAATTTATATATTGGACCCTTCGAAAGTGTACAGCCTTTTTTTCTTTACGACCGGCCGCAAAGAAAAGGAGCGGGCAGCTCCTCTCGTGTCTTTTTTCCTTTTCTTTTTTTTTTATTCGAAAGCATCGCTCGCGAAAACGGTGAGCGGCACGTCAATTACGATCACGGTAGCGGCTCGCCTCGGCCAACCATGTTGCCCGTCATTATTCCCTTACCTTCTTGCGCGTTAGCCACCAGGTTTCTTGCAAACCTGCCCCCTCCCCTCCACCTTCCCCTCCATTTATGATCGAGATGTTTCCTACGAATCGACGTTTTTTTTTTTTTTTTTTTTTTTTTTNTTTTTTTTTTTTTTTTTTTCAATCGATAGCTCGATCGGTACGAGCTTGATCGATTTATTTATCCCCGGTATTATTAAAACAGGGAAATTGTCGTAATTTCGATTTCGTCGAAAAGTAGGATAAGTTGAAGGACGAAGAAGTGTGTGTATATAGTATTTATCGTGCGAGAGAAGTGATAAATGAGAGTATGTATTGGGGTAATTAGTGGTTAAATAGTAGTGGAAAAATTTCAAGATTATTTTCTTGATAGATTTATAATTTGCCCTATTGTGATAGTTTAATGGAAATATTCCGAGTAAATCGGATTACGGATGTTCCGGATGCGATGATATTGTTCAAGGGCGTTGCCTTGCGAATCTTTGTTTCCAGAATTAGATCTAGTTCGTCATGGTAGGGTGAAATAAGCGGTGGCTTGGTCATGCCGCTTCTTCGAAACGAGATTTTCTTCCACGCGGTAAATCGTACAACCGATCAACATGGAGAAAAAAACGCGTTCACCGCGTCCACTCAATTTTCCCGCGCGAAAAACCGGTCGGTAAAAATGGCGGACGTGGACCGAGTTCGTTATACGCTTGCTTTTTTGCCATTTATTGGGACCCGATCCCGCGCCTTTCTCACCGTAGTTACAATTTTATTCATTTTAGATAGTGAAAAGCAGTTATCAGAAAATTATATTTTATTATTTCCTTTTCTTGCTACGATATTTAATAAACGCGATAATATGATCTATAAAGTGTATAGTATATGAGTGCACTTGCTCGCGAGTTATATATATTTCACTCTATTTTTCGATCCTAAAATTTGAAAGTTTTTTCAGAAAATGAAGTAAATTCGAACTTATTTAAAAGAATAATCGTGGCTAAAATTGAATGTTAATTTTTTTGAAATTTCAATTAAAATTTAGCTAAAATAATTATTATTATAAATTTAACTTACCAAATTAATGTTTTAATTTAAACTATATAGTTATTTTAAAAATTAATTAAATTTATATTTTTTATATTTATTATATATTATAATATTCATTTTTTAAATTTTTTAATTTTTACAGAATTTGTAGGAATTACAATTTCATTTTATTTAATTGATAATGAAATTAATTCATTTTTTATTTTTTTTTTTGTATTTTCTGTATGTGAATTAGTTTTAGGATTATCATTATTAGTTGGAATTAATTATGAAAAATAATACAATTGAATGACTCGTAATAAGTTGAGAAACGCTTGAGAACGCAGTCCAGCAGAGAGCAATTTCTCGATAATAGAAACAAACAAGGAAGAAAAGAAAGAAAGAAAGAAAGAAAAAACAGAAGCTTTCGTTCGTAAACTAATCAAAAACCTTTTTTTGTACCGACCCCCCATTTCCAGGCATTCGCTTGCTTTCACGGACTCGTAAAATATCTCTGAACTGCATCTTAATCACGCGAGAACAGTTAGAACATCCTAATCGCAGCTAGTCGCGGTTAAAAACGGCCTAAGACTCGAAGTGAAGTCAATTTGGCGACCCCCAGGGGCCTATATCCGCTTGATTATCACTCTGAGCGTCATTTAAAACTCGTTTACCAATACGAAACGTATTGCTATTAACAACAGAATGGCCGAGGTCGCCCCTGAAAAGAAGGTTCAAGCGCTCTCAATCATCCCGCCTTGTCCCACGTATCGTGTGAAATTTTTGTATTCCTAATTTAATTAAAATTAATTTTAATTAATTAAAAATAATTTTATTCCTAAAAATTGCCGTTCCTTTCTTCGATGAGACGCCGATTAGACGCAAATTCAATTATAAATAACCAACTGTCATTCATCTCGACGAATACGATGATTTCTTTTTATCAATGATGAAACGAGCAAGCAATGAAGAGGATATTGTTCTGGGATCAAGTTTATCAAAAAACGATTCAACAATGACGAAGAGGAATTAATCCACGTGCACTCCAATTGCACTCCCTAATAGAAATTTTAAATCTAGCTTTCGATATTTTTACATTCAATCTCTCGATCTCTTCGTATACCAGAATTGGAAATACAAAATTGTAGAATGCAGAAGAAGAAGAGTGATCAAGGAGAAAGCGATTTCCATTTCGATAAGAGAAAAAGAAAAAAAACACGTTCATTTATGGAAACTGCAAAAACTTAGTATTTTGCTAAACAAACCAGCATCCACTTTACAGTTGCACGTCTTGAAACCTAATCAAACCATCACAAGTGTCTAAACAGTCCCTGAATACCGTTACGCGTCGTGGATACACGTGCATCCCAAGCTTACTCATAAAACCAACTCGATACACATCATCACATTCGTATGCCTTCAACTTCTCATTTATCTGGCGGATTAAAAGGCGAGCCACGTGGTTCTCCGAAGCCAGTGTTCTATCTAACATCTCTTTCTATGATATTTCAATAATTTGCAACCTTACCCCTACGTATAATTTATTTAAAACATTCATAAACATTTTCTTTCCTTTCGAACTCAACTCGAAACCAGTTACGCGCTTCTAGATTGCACCAAAATTGCAATGTTTGCTTGCTCGACGAACATTTTTCTCAAATTTTCTTCGGAATCTCTCTTCGTTAGGATTGAATTGCAATAGTATCTTCCAATCTTTTTTTATAACATTGGAATAATATGAAGTAAAAAAAAAAAAAAAATCCTACTATACCCTCCAATATTTCCTCAAAATATTGGAAACACCATTAACTCTTTAAATCTTCTTTAAATCTTAAAATTCTACAATTCTACAAAATTTTAAACATTGGCGTAAAAGTTGTGTGTAATAACAAATAAGTTTTGAAATTCCGAGTATTAACCAGTCCTCTTCTTTCAACTTCATCAATTGCGGGGATGAAAATGAAAATTGTTTCTTTTCATTGAACTCAATCGAGAAGAGATCGATCAATCCATATCGACATATAAAACTTCTTCTTAATTATCATTATTTCGTTTCTCTCAAACAATTATTACATTACACTCGCAACTTCAAGAGAAAACTTTTTTTCGAAAAAGGCACGAGCCACGAGTTGAGAGCCACTGGCCGCCCAAACTTATCAACGATCGGCCATAACAGCGATTACCACGCGCGCCGTACCCCCGCGCATCAGAGAAACACCCTGTATGCGCATGCAAATGGAGGCGCGCCGCGCTGATGCGGCCACGTCCATTAGAATTGATCGGGGACATTAATACAAGTTAGCGGCGACATGCCTCGCTGCTGAGGACGAGAGAGAGATAAATAGATGGAGAGAGAGATAGAGATAGAGAGAGAGATAGAGAGAGAGATAGAGAAAGATAGATAGATAGATAGATAGATAGAGATAGAGATAGAGATAGAGATAGATAGATAGATAGATAGAGATAGAGATAGAGATAGAGATAGATAGATAGATAGATAGATAGATAGATAGATAGAGAGAGAGAGAGAGAGAGAGAGAGAGAGAGAGAGAGAGAGCGCCTCCTCCCCTCTCCTTTCCTCGCGCGATCTCCACGCAGTTTCGAAGCCAACCCCCTCTACCCCCCACCCCTCGACTTCGTATCTCGACTCCCATCAATGTCCACTTCCGACAACAAGATACACTTCCCTTCATCCGTATCACGAACTGTTGTCGCCGAATCACGGATTTAACCCTTTGCACTCCAACAACTGCAGATTCAGACCAGCGCGTTCGGATGCGGATTCTCATAAGATTACCATAAGATAATTATTCGTAAGATAAGATTACATAAGATTATGCGTATAAAGAGCTATTTATGAAGCGATATTCTAAAAAAATTAAGCATAAGTAAATATTGTCGCCGTAACAATTGCAGTGGAGAGACTGAGTCTCATCGTTGCGGAGCAAAGGGTTATTTTTGGTTAATTTTTTGGTTCTTTGAATAAGAATTCTTTGAATAATTTAATGCAATAATCATCTCTCCGATTGAATTTGAATTGATTGGAAATCAATGTCGATCTTTATATATGACTGTGGGAAGGAAAAAATTGGATTCGATTCGATTCGGTTTCTCGCGTGTCAAATTTTTCCCATTCCCGGTTTGGAAGAGGAGGAGGAAAGAGGAGCTTGAATCGCTTGTCGTTGAATCGAATTGTTTTAAATCGTCGTTTAGAAGCTATCCTATCGAACGATCGACCGTGACCCGGGTGAACTAGCGACCATGGAAAATTATATAGCCTCGAAATCGCTTATGTAGCCTCGCTGCTTGATACCCGATCTTCTCTTTTTCTTTCCCCCCTCCTTCTTTTTCCCCCTTTCCAAGGGTGATAGAGATCCTGCATACATGTGATTGTTTAAAGGGATCGGTTGAAACGGTTGTAATCTCCTCCTCTCCGGTTGAAGACGATGTAAAGTTCGTTCGTAAAACGTATTCATTCCGTTTAGATCGTTGCGAGCGGCAGTGGTAGTGGGGCACAGGACGGGTAATGATAGACGTCCGGGGGCACAAAGGTGCGAGGATTCATCGAATTTTGACGCGACGTGGGCAGAAGAAGCGTTTCAATCGTTTTGCTCGCGTGGGTTGCTTTCCCTCGAAAACATGGAGGAGGACTTTTTGTTATTGCGCTACGACTGTTATTTCCCAACGTCGATCGTTTCATTCTCTCTTCCTTTTTCAAAACGAATTCTTATAATAATCTGATAATTAAATCTTATTAATAATCTGATAATTCTTACGTAATAATCGTGACGTATATAGTCAAGAGAGGGGGGAGAAGAGATTTTATGAAGGAAAAATCTCTGAAAAGGGGAAATTTAAATATTTCAATGTAACGAAGAATTTTCATTCAATCGAGGTTCTGCAATTTTCCACATTCTTTTTCTGCTTTTTCTTTTCGAGCCAATATACTTGGAAATTCCTTGCAGATAGAGTGTCTAAATTGGTTACGTATCATCGCGGGGCGCCTAAAGACGCGATGCGCGTTCTATACGTACGCTTAACAAATTACAGTGTGCACAAATTACATACAATGTGGCAAAATCGGCGTGAGCATCGGCGGAGAGGTGGGGGGGAGGGAAAGGAGGGGTTAAACATAAAGGTTGAGGCGCTCTTGCCTCCCTCCACCCCCCCACAGTCGGAAGACAGAAATAATTGAAGAAAGGGGGAGATGTGACGGAAAAACAGTAATTTCGTAATTTTTCTCCCCCTTTCTTTCTTCCTCTTTATCAATCCTTGTTTACCGAGATCGAGGTTTGATCCGTGGATAAAATATTTCGAGTCTCTTTTAAAATCATCGGGAAGAAAACCTCGCGTCTCTATAATTGATTAATTGATTAATCTCGAAAATTGAGATAAATCAAAAAAAAAAAAAATAAATAACTTTATGTACAATTCTTTCGTCCTCGTTTTCGAGATCCATCGAGGATTGAATTTTTTAAGGAATTGAAAAAAAGTATGGAACAATGCTCGTCCGTTCTTTGGGACGCGTGACGACCCGTGTACCGTTCGCCTGCATCGTTCACGTGGACGAAAAACGCGAAAGAGGCTCGTCATCCTCTGGTGCTGGGTCGCGAAAGAAAAGCCACGATATATGCCCCTCGCTAGGAGGGGGACAAAAACAGTAGTTTCGAAGACCGTTACGCGTCACGGTGGAGGAATCGGCGGCCGATAATTTCTAGAAAATTAATATTTAATTGAATAAATTTTAATTTATATTATAGAAATAACTTAATATTAGTTTATAAATTTATAGTATTTAAAATAATCTTTCTAGGATTAATTTTTGGTTAATAATTTTTATAAATATACATTAATAGAAAATAAATATAGTATATTTTATATATTTATATTTATAAATTTTATTTATAAAAAAATTTATTTAAAATTAATTATATTAATATTTAATTATGAAGTTCACTTTGAGAAGACTATAATTGAAATATTTAGTCAATTAACGAGCAGAGGCACCACGTGTGTCGAGTCACGCGGCACGGACCACACGTTCGACGACGAGAAGCTCTGGCAGCTTTCTTCTGACGGAGAGTCGTGCCGAAGCCGAGTCGCGCGTATAATCGTGGTCCAACGATCTGTCGTACGACTAAGCAGATCAACCGTGTCGGCCAGCGTCCACAAACGCGTGTAAACGCACACACGTGCTTCTACGTATTCATTTTCAAACGTGCCCTCTTCTATGACCACTTCTTGATGTTCTTCGTTTCTTCGAACGGGGTGACGAAGAAGAATGGGGCAGGATGGAGGCAAGACCTGTTTCAACGGTAAAATCATATGATCGGATTTATTATTCTTACGAGCCATTTTAATTCGTAGCTTCGAATAATAAATTATCGAAATAATTGCACAGTTTTAAAAGCGATTGGAAACATCTTTTCTGCTCGCCATTCTTCCTCCCTATTCAATAATTGATAAATCTATATAAAACTCTTTTATTCCTCGTTAATTGTCTGTCTTTTCTAATTGGCAAATCCCAGATCAACAAGTTTCAAAATTTTTCTCCTTTCGTCTGCTAAAAAAAAATTCCACGATTCCTTCTCCCCCTCTTTCATGATGGACAGAAGCATCATAAATAATCCTGTACCTCGTCCAACCAATGATATACTCGCGAAACGACCGATATCTTCACGGAAACATAAATTTCCCCGCACGTCCAATCGCGTCCAAGTCAATAACGTACGTGCATACTTACGAGGCAAGCGAAGTTTCTCCCTCCCCTCCCTCCACTCGACGGAGTCGAAAATAATAAAGGCCGCGTGTAGAAGGCAGCATGGCGCTTATTATACCTCGACTCCCTTAAGGACCGTAACCGTGCACCCGCAAAAATTACGACTCGGTGAAACGAGTCAAAGTTTCGCGCGTACCCGGGGCGACAAGAGGGGGTTTTTGGGCAGGCCAGCCTATTAAAGTTAAGGATTGGCCACGCCCACGGCAATCATACCGATTACCAGACGCGTATTACAATGCAAATGCTGGTTAATTCTCACGTGCGCCTTCGAGATTCCCCTCCCCTCCCCTCCCCTCCCCTCTTTCCTCGTTCCGTTTCTTACGAGGCTATGCGCGGAAGGGGAGGCATCTGCGGAAAAGAGGAACAGGGGAGGTATACCGAGGGTATTCAAGGCCGTTTTTGTGGGCGTTTTCGGCCATCGTTTGGTAATTAGCTCTCGAGCGCGTTTCGTTTAAGCTTGAGTTTTTTTTGAGGGAGGTAAAAAAGGTAATGGGCTAGAAGGGTAAAATTTTGGAAGAGTTGATTTAATTCTGGGGTATATTTAATGATCGAGTGATGCATTGTGTATTATCGTGAGGAATTGGTGAAAGATTGTTATTCTTACGTGAAAATTATTTATCATATGTGTATGATTAAAATTATTGTTTATGATTAAGCATTATTGATAATTGTATGAAAATGTATTTTATAGTTGAATTATTTTATCTGAGAAATCTAACATGTGTAATAATGTAATTAGGATAATCGTAAAAAAATGAAATATCATTACGGCTCTTCGTTAAAAGCCTCGTTACCCGAGCTAAATTAAAACCAAAAAAAAAAAAAAAAAA